>NW_024039452.1:4792500-5074098 GCF_016077235.1 Cyprinodon tularosa | reverse complement strand
GGCAACACCATTTAACTCAGACTCTCTGTGCCTTAAACGAAGTTAGGACAACGTGTTGTCTGTCAGCTGACACAGTTTTAGGTTGTTGAGGTCAAGTAGGACAGAGAGGGACCATTCCAATTAAAAAACGTGACTTCCGGTTCTCAGGGGGCGTGGCTTCAATCATGTCAAAGTTTTAATATACAGTTTTGTTGGGAACCCAGAGAGGATTAATACTACCAAGTTTCGTGACATTTCACGTTTATATGTAAAAGTTATTGCGCTTCGAAAAGTGTTGGCGAGTACGCCAACTTCGAGGCCTGGCCACACCCCTTTAAAATGCTGGAAAACTCAAAAAGTTTGATAAGTTTAGATCTCACATGCCTTATCTGCATACATGCCAAGTTTGAAGCCGATGGCTCACCGTCCCTAGGAGGAGTTCGATCAAATATAGAGGCTAAAAATGCAAAATCACAGTCAAAATTTGAAATTTGATCCAAGATGGCGGACTCCCTGAGCATAATTTAGTATGACGTTAATTGACTTATTTGTAAGTGTGAGGACGCTCTACAAGTGTGCCAATGTTCATGTCTCTATGAGAAAAAAAGGTCAATGGGGAGGGTATTTTGAAAATTTTGAGGGGGCGCCGTTGAGGCATTTGGTTGGCAACTTTCACGGGGCCATTAAAATACGTAAATTTTCACCAGGTCTGATGCGTCCGCAAAGTTTGGTGAGTTTTGGAATATGATAAAGCCTCCAAAAAGCCATTTTATTTGTAAGGAGAAAAATAATAATAATAATAATAAACATTACAGATACAATAGGCTCTCGCAGCGCTTAGCTGCTCGGGCCTAATAACAAACGATACAGGAACAATAGGCTCTCGCAGCGGTGAGCTGCTCGGGCCTAATAATAAGAAACTTTCGAAATACAATAGGCCTTCGCAGCGCTTTGCTGCTCGGGCCTAATAATAATAAGAAACTTTCGAAATACAATAGGCCTTCGCAGCGCTATGCTGCTCGGGCCTAATAATAATAAGAAACTTTCGAAATACAATAGGCCTTCGCAGCGCTATGCTGCTCGGGCCTAATAATAATAATAATAAGAAACTTTCGAAATACAATAGGCCTTCGCAGCGCTATGCTGCTCGGGCCTAATAATAATAATAATAAGAAACTTTCGAAATACAATAGGCCTTCGCAGCGCTATGCTGCTCGGGCCTAATAATAATAATAAGAAACTTTCGAAATACAATAGGCCTTCGCAGCGCTTTGCTGCTCGGGCCTAATAATAATAATAATAATAATAATAATAAGAAACTTTCGAAATACAATAGGCCTTCGCAGCGCTTTGCTGCTCGGGCCTAATAATAATAAAAAGAAACTTTCGAAATACAATAGGCTCTTGCAGCCTTCGCTGCTCGGGCCTAAAAATAAAAAAAGATCAACCACTCAGATGATGCTGTTTTAGGAGGCCTTTGAGGCTAAGAATGAAGTTTTTTCAAAAATGTATATATATATTTTATATATATACAACTATTATAGGTGCAGTAGGAGATCTTTTCTGACGCGTTATTTACCATGTGGAATAAAGGTCTCCCCACGGGCGCTTAGCAAACAGCGAAATAGAAGGTCTGGAAGTAAAACTAATATAAATGGTCCCCGCTGTGAGATCAATGAGTAACGTCCACCAATCACAAAAGACGGTCCGTTGTACACGATTGGTTCCTGACACGTCAGTCATGGTCATCTGGTTGTCCATCCCCCCTGTGCGCGTACCCTGACACATAAACGAATCGACCCCCAATGCTCGTGCTGGACGCCATAGCTGGAAGCTAGCCGCCGTTACGCTACGTTCACACCTGAAGCAGCAAAAACGCGCGGGCTGCTTCATTTTTGATGCTGCTTTATGTTAGGTTTATCATTTATACATCATGTGCATTGTTATTTTGTTAGCAAGATTAAGACAGAGTAGAAGGCCTTCCTTCACATGGTGGATGTCGCGGTGTGTACGGAGGTCATTTAATCAGGACAGCCTTCGTGTCTTTAAGAATACACAGGATATGGGAACATCTTGGAGCCGGTCTGATAGAGGAGAGCTATCTGTAACCCTGCTGTATGAAGTTCAAGACATGGATGGCGTTTCAGTTTCTGATACGGACAGCTAAACATCAACATGATGCAACACATAGACCCATGAGCTATAAGAAGCAGGAGATGATGTTGTTCGGGGCTCAATCTTTGCCGGACGTGATTTTTGAGACCACAGCTGTGCAGCTCCAAGCATTTTCTCTGTCCTGTTATGACCTGATCTGGAATAAACTCTGATATTTTTTACTCCTGTTTTATAGTCCTTTTTATATGCCTTTTTTCGAATGCCTTTTTTCCAAGGGGACCAATCCTCCTCATTTTAACATTTAGCTGCACGGTGGTAAAGTGGGTCTGATACACGTTGGGCGGAGCTACCCTATCCTTTCTTTGCCTGGAACAATGGCAGCTATATTTGCTGTGATCAGTTGGTAAAAAGTAGTTTTAATGTTTTTAAGTGAGAAAGTCCTCCTGAAAACATGGTCTGTGCCGTCAGTTCATCCAGATTACCATCCTGCCTTCCAATATAATTTCGCCATCTGAGCCGTTCAGACCCCCGTACACACTGGTCGTTTCCTCGCAGTTTGCCGCGGCGGCTGGAAGGTAGTTTTTCATGTACGTAATCCAAACTGCAGGCACCAGGATAATAAAAGAACATGTTTTGCCAGCAGATTTCAGCATTTCAAGTTAATTTAGTCGTAAATAAACTGTTTCAGAGGAGTGATCATAGCGCTCTGCATCAGCAGTGCTGCTCCAGCTACTCTAGACGCGCTGCGGACAGCGTACGCGTTCATGTGTTTTGAAGCCGTGGTTTTGAGGGGTGGTCTGAAGGGAGAGGCATGGATGTGTATGTTCAAAAATATAACTCGCTGGAACCGTTTTTTTCTGCAAGATATCCTACAGCACCTTTAATCTTATTTTTTTCCGGTGGAGAAACAAGCGACAGATCAGAGGGAAGAGCTCTGGACTCGTCCTCCGAGGTCCACCGCTTCCCCAGAAAACGTTGCTGTTTTTGGGGTCAGAACCAACCAACTTAACTCACTAAGCATCCTTTATGAGCACAAGGAGCTAAAATGAACCTCTAAGCAGGGTGGTGGAGGGCTGGTGATGCGGGCTCTGTTTCGTAGCCATAGGGGCATCTTGCAGTTATTGAGAGTACTGAAAGCGTCTCAGCGGATGAATAATCCCAAACACAGGAGCAGATCCACGACAGAACGCCTAAAGATGTTTGATTTCTTTAAAATAAATAAGAGAACAGAAAAGAACCACCGAGGTTTCCACTGGATCAAAGGGAGCAAGCATTTCATTTTGACTGAAGACCCCAACATCTCTGCAACCTTTAGTTGAACAAGAAGCTCCTGCAGAATAAAACTCATCATAAAACCACAAGGAACATGTCAGACAGAGACATTGTGGAATATAATCCCTCTGGCAGGAGATAAGACTCGTCAGCGGCTTGGATGAAGCCCGGATCGTACAAACCGAGCCTCCCTCAGTAGAGAACATTCCTCCCCAACTCCTCTGAGGCTCTGAACTCACATGCTCCTCCTGAGCTGCTCCTCCTGAGCTGCTCCTCTCTCCAAAACCTTCACGTTCCCAGGTGGAATTCCCTCTGCTCTGTGGCTGCAGACGCTGCCCTGCTTCCTTATAGGCCGCCTGCAGCAGTTATGTCTTCACTCCGAATAGGAAGTAAAAAAATTTTCCACATGCGAGTCAGGCAGTTGAATAGTCCCGGCCCCCTTGAAGAAAACTATGATGCGACTGGCTGCCAAGAGCATGCGGTCTGGGTTGGAGAGAGCAGGGCGGGGGCTCAGCAGGACAATGGGGAGAAACTCACGCTGCATGTTTAGAGCGTCTGAACCTGATACCTTCAGGGCCATGAGGAGAATTTAAACCAGGAACAACAAGTTTTAGAGCTGGGTTCAAATGTTGAAGTGAAATGTTACCGTTTAAAAAACTGGCAGGTATATCAGAAATTTACATCTGGGTGCAATTTATGGAGTAACATGACCTGCGAAAATATTCTGGGGTCACATTTGGGTCCAATAAAGAGTGATGGAGGTGGAGCTGAAAGAAAAGAGCTGATGAAAACAAAAATACAGGAAAAAAACGGAAATACTGGAGAAAAAGAAAGACTTTTAATTCAGTTTGAATCCAGCAGTAAATCTCAGCTTTGGCTTCTTCAGAGACAAAGAAAAACTTTTTGTAAAATGAAAGAATAAACTAAAAAAAAAAAAAGGAGGAGCATTTTTAGTCTATTCGGAGAGGCTACTCATACCCTCTGTTCGGTATGGTGGAGGTTCTATGGTGCTGTAGGTCTGTTTTCTGGAATTTACTGATGGAATCATAGACCCTTTAAAATACTGGAAGGCTTAAGAAAAGGAAAGTGAGTCAGTCAGAAGGTTAAAGATGGCCGCCTGTGGAAAAACACAACAGAACCAGGAAGACGAAGGGAACTTTCTACATTATGCTGAATAAATAAAAGCCCGTTTTACTGGACTCTTAACCAGAATTTCAAGAAAATTTTGCTGCTACAAATTTTGTTTTATGTTTGTTTAATATTTTTTTCTCCACAGTAAACATTGAATTTGAACCTTTTTTCAGCATTCATAAAAGATATGTATTTTTAATATGTCTGGTTTTGTTTTCAAGACGTGACAATTTTTGTACCATCTCTCCTTCCAGCAGTGGAAAGAGTTTTGTCGCCCTCTAGTGGTAGAAACAGAATAACCCAACAGAAACAACACTTTCTGCTGAGAAGTAGTCTTCCAGGTAAACTATTACTTTTGATAAACTTCCAAGTCTATGTTTTCAAATAACATTTTGTATACAACTACATAATTTAAAGACCTAATTATAAACTTGAAATTTCTATTTATTTTCTACCTGGTTTTAGGTAACTTCTTTCCATCTTCTTTGCCCTTATTTCTGGAGCAGTTTTATTTATTATTATTGTTCATGTTATTTAGTTTTTGCATATTTCTGTTATAGTTGAAACAAACAAACAAACAAAAAAAACGAAATCTAACATGTAGTGTAAATATAAAGAACCAAAAAAAAAAATAATATATATATATTTTGCCCAGGGCCCCATGGAGGCTTGCAGCGGCCCTGCACATATTACTTTTGGATGAGTGGTGTGTTCTTCTACCTCTGATGATTCACTTTTCGGACCACATAGTTAATCACATTAACCTACTGATTTTTATAAAATATTCAGTCTGGTTTTATATCTTGAATCCACTTTACTGAGACTTTATTGATGATATTACAGTCTTTTGATTCTGGTAGCTCTGGTGCCTCTGGCCATGACAGCTACCTGATTAATGTTGGTCTGACTAAATCTTACAGTTAATGCTAACGGCTGAATTATATACGAGAGTTTTTTTTCTATATATATATAGAGAGAAAATTAACAGAGTGGTCTAATAATATGTGTCATCATCTGACCATGTCTCCATTAGCTGCCAAAGAAGACATCTTCCTTCACCAGGAGAAACAGAGAACTTTTATTGGCACTTTTAAAACTTTGAAAACATTATATATGTAATATATGACCTCAGGGTTTTACCATGTGGAATTATTTATGCTTGCTGCTGCTATGCAGAGATGCTACAGAGCAAGCGAGGAACAGCAGAGAATGTGTGAAAGTGCTGTGTATTCCTGCAGGAACCCTGTTCTCGTTAAGCACTTCTATCACCTGCTTAATCCTTTTTGGCTGATAGCCTGACATGATGGATTGCCTGAGGGTTTAATGTGGACTCCAGGAGTAACAGGAACCTGCAGTCACCAAGCTCCCATGCAAAAAATAGTAGTCTAAAAATATTAGCCTGATTTAGCTGTTGTCAACTTTTGGAAAAACAGTTGAAGTTCTTGTTGCATCTGGGTGGAAAGTATAACACTTATTACGCAATATTGAAAACTAATTTAATTCAATTTCAATTCAGTTTATTTCTTTACAACCAATTCACATCATGTCATCTTAAGTCACTTTCCAGTTCACCAGATCATCCAGTCAAATTGATTCAAAGTTTTCTATCTAAGGAAAACCAGCTGATTGCATCGACTCATTGACTCTTCAGCAATCCCTCACACTAAGCATGCTTGTAGCGACAGTGGAGAGGAAAAACTCCCTTTTAACAGGAAGAAACCTCCAGCAGAACCAGGCTCAGTGTGAGCGGCCATCTGCTGAGGCCCACTGGGGTTCAAGGAGAAGGAAGCAGACATAGAAAAAGGAGCATAGATACAAAAGGCAACTGTCAACCAGCTCCACAGGCGGCCCCGTCCAGGAAACACACAGCCAGGCAGACGAGCTCCGAGCCAGCTTCCATGTCAGAGGATGAAGAGAGCACATCCAGTTAGTCACAGTCAGAGAAACAGGACTACACTGGAAAACAGACCATGCTCCAACATACATACATACTGTACAATGCAGTTAGTGTGCCAGATATTGGAAAAGAGAGCAAATCACATAGCCAGCTAGATCCCCAGATAGGTAGCTATATAGCAAACTAGATAACCAGCTAGGCAGACAGATAGCCAGTTAGGTAGCTAGATATCCAGCTAGGTAGCTGGATTGGCAGCTAGGTAGCTAGATTAGAACTACATAGGCAGCTAGGCAGATAGATTGCCAGCTAGGTAGCAATATAGCCAGCTAGATCGCCATCTAGGTAGCTAGATAGTAAAATAGATAGCCAACTAGGCAGCTAGATAGCCAGCTAGATTTCCAGCTAGGTAGCTAGATAGCAAAATAGATTTCCAGCTAGGTAGCTAGATAGCAAAAAACATTTCCAGCTAGGTAGCTAGATAGCAAAATAGATAGCCAGCTAGGTAGCTAGATAGCCAGCTAGACAGATAGATGGCCAGCTAGGCAGATAGATAGCCAGCTAGGCAGATAGATGGCCAGCTAGGCAGATAGATGGCCAGCTAGGCAGATAGATGGCCAGCTAGGCAGATAGATAGCCAGCTAGATAGCTACATGGCCAGCTAGGCAGATAGATAGCCAGCTCGATAGCTACATAGCCAGCTAGATTGCCAGTGAGGTTGCTAATTAGCCTGTTAGGTAGCTAGATAAAAAAACTCGATAACCAGCTAAGTAGCTATAGCCAGCTAGGTAGTCAGCTAGGTAGCAATAGCCAACTAGATAGCCAGCCAGGTAGCTAGCTAGATAGCTAGCTAGGTAGCTATAGCCAAATAGATAGCCAGCTAGGTAGCTAGATGGCTAGCTAGGTAGCTATAGCCAACTAGATAGCTAGATAGCCAGCTAGATGGCCAGCTAGGTAGCCAGCTTGATGGCAAGCTAGGTAGCCAGCTAGATGGCTAGCTAGGTAACCAGCTAGATGGCCAGCTAGGTAACCAGCTTGGTAGCCAGCTAGGTAACCAGCTTGGTAGCCAGCTAGGTAACCAGCTTGGTAGCCAGCTAGGTAACTATAGCTAGCTAGATGGCCAGCTAGATAGCTAGGTAGCCAGCTAGGTAACCAGCTAGATGGCCAGCTAGGTAACCAGCTTGGTAGCCAGCTAGGTAACCAGCTTGGTAGCCAGCTAGGTAGCTATAGCTAGCTAGATGGCCAGCTAGATAGCTAGGTAGCCAGCTAGGTAGCCAGCTAGATGGCTAGCTAGGTAACCAGCTAGATGGCCAGCTAGGTAACCAGCTTGGTAGCCAGCTAGGTAACCAGCTTGGTAGCCAGCTAGGTAGCTATAGCTAGCTAGATGGCCAGCTAGATAGCTAGGTAGCCAGCTAGGCTAACCTTTACATGCACAAGTGCACTTTCACAACCAACTACAGGTGCTTGGTTCCAGGTACTTAGAGATTTGCTTCCATACAGAAAGCCCATATTCTTATTTTCAGCTACCACAGTATACATGTCAGATTAAATAATACTACTTCAGCTTTATCAGCGTTATCACTCCCTCAGTGTGATTAGCTGTAGGTAAACCAATCATTTATTCTTTCAGTGCCTGGATCGAAAACACTTATCTCCAGTTGTCACCACCAGTTGTAATTTATATAAATAATATAAATGTATTTTTAATAATAATCAAATGCAGCCTTAATATCTGGGTCCCTGAACTCCTGTGGGGCCCCTGCTGACAGAAGGACCCCAGAGCAAGCAGACACATTAAATGTTTCAGTGTCTCTCTTCCTAATGGCAGGCATGTGGCTGCTGGTTTGTTCCCACTATCTGTGACTCCGTCCACTCAGCCCTGCACACCCCGCCTCCCTGACACAGCTGCACTCGCTTTTAGTCTAAAAACAGACTCCATGTCATACCGCTGTGCAGAAATCTTATCTGTGCTCCAGGCAGGACTCGGCCTGTCATGCTCTGTTTGAAATTCAAAGCGTTCTTCAAAATGACCCGTAAGCTTTCTCGTCTACAATCAGATAAATAAATGATCATCATTAATTGTTAATCTCCACATGCTGCTGCTAACTAGAACCTAGTCACTTCTAGCTTTCCTCCTCTCAGCACTGTTGGTGGAGCTTTTTATTTCTTTATACTTCTTCCCTCTTTGATCAGTTTGTCTTGCTGCTGCCTTTCAACCAATAATCTCTCTTCATTGGATTGCTGATTGCCCGTTGGTAATACAGGGTTGAAGTGAAGCCACCGGCAGCCATATTGGTACTCCCTAGTTAGACCAGTCGCAATCTAAATAATACGTGCATTTTCAGGGGGGCTTAAGATTTTTAAAATAAAGATAAATTCATCACTTTGACACACACTGGTTGTTTCATAGCGTCAGTAGATCACTGTAATTTATAAAATAGAAATAAAAAAAATCAGTCCATCACATTGCATGGTCATTATGAAGTCAATGAAGTTTATAATATAATATAACTATATGTGTGGGTCTGTATGACAGGGCAGGGCTCCATGTTAACCGTCGCGCCATTCACCCGGGGCAAGTAGTTTTTATTGTCGGTAGAGTTCAAATTTCATTGCATTTGCCCGCCGGGCAAACATTTAAAAAAAACAAACATGTTTTATTGATATATATACAAAAATGAATATTAGGAACTATATTTATCAAACATTATACTGGGCAAGTAAAAATTGTTTCTGGGCAAATGAAATTTGAAAGTCACTTGCCCTTTGGGCAAGTGGTAAAAATCCTCAACGTCAACCCCTGCAGGGCCGTATTATAAAAATCCATCAAAACAAGAAGCAGCAAGAAGGTTTGGGGTTCGATTCCGGGGTCTTTCTGCATGGTGTTTGCATGTTATCCCTGTGCATGCGTGGATTCTCTCCAGGTACCCCGGCTTCCTCCCACAGTCCAGAAACATGACTTAGGTTCAGTCTCTTAATTCTCTTTAGGTGTGTGAATGGTTGTTTGTCCTGTTTGTCTCTGTGTTTCCCTGCAATGGATTGGTGACCTGTCCAGGGTGGACCCCGCCTCTCGCCCATAGATAGCTGGAGACAGGAACTAGCATCCCTCATGACCCCGGATACGCGTGAGGGAAGATGGATGGATGGATGGATGGATATATATGAGAAATACAACAAACACTACAGGAACGACAGAGTCATCCAATTAATAAAGAATTACTACATTGATATTTCAAATTAAAATACTTTCTATTTACTCTACTTTCTATTTTCTAATCTTAGACACAATGTTAATGGCTGATTTAGTCAATAACTTCCAGTCAGTCTAAGATAATCAGACTAATGTTACGCTACATGCTATACTGTAGGTTCCATCGGTGTATATATGGATTTTCTTGGTTAGTTTATCCACTGACTGTGAAATTACCTGTGGATCGTCTTCCCACAGCCAACCAATTGCTTGTTTTTGCAGCCAAATGCTGCACAGGGAGGCATTTTTACTGCGTGTCTCCATGGGAGAGGGGAGTACCAATATGGCAGCCGGTGGCTTCAGTTTTTTCGGGCAATCCAGGGAAATAAATAGAGATCAGTGCCTACCACCCAAACACATACCAAAATAATAATTTAAAGGGGTGATGGAATGATTCTAAAGGGTATCTGTTGCTGGTCCTTCAGGTCTCTGAATAGACGTAACATTGGTTGTGCTGAAAATGGCATATTAACTGTTCTATGAGCCCTAATGCAGCCTGGTTAAAAGCCCTAGAATGAAACGAGAGGTTTTCTTCCTTTTATGGTATGATCATGAATATTTAGATGAGCTGTGCTCTGATTGGTTGGTTTATAACGAACAAAGCTGCTGAGCAAAGATGCATCATAGCAACAAGCACTCACTCACTGAAACAAAGGTCGTTTTTTTAGTAATGGAAAGTACGAATCGAGGAGTGAAAAAAAAAAGTTTGTCTCCGTGATGACGCTGGTCGGCCATTTTAGATCATCTATGCAGCGTTTACTTGTTTACCAATCGGTCTGCTACCAACAGCAGCGCCGTATCAGATTTATAGTCCCACATCAAACATGACTTCCACCCTAACAGAAATAAAGCGCTGCTCCGTGAGCACACGCCTCCCCGTAAAAAGTAAAGAAAGCATTTTTTTGGTCATTTAGTTTCTCTGTCTTGATATTACCCTTAGGTGAGCACCCCCCTTTGAAAAATCCTGCATCCGCCCCTGTGGAGTACCTATATATGTTTTTTTGTCTATTAAAAAATGAATTTCTGTGCCATTTGTCAATAAAGTTGCTGTTGAATCAAAATGAATTTCGGTGTTATGAGAGACTAAAAAAAAAAAATCTGCAAGTTAAAAGAAAAACTTTAAAATTAAACGTAGTATTTCTTTTCAGCAACTTTTTTTCCAGGTATGATTTATTTTTATTTTTTTTTTGTACTTTTTTTTTCAGGTTTAATTTTTTTAAACAAACTTTATTTCCCCAGTTTATCTCCTTAGTGATTATTACAAATCAATTAAATAACATAATTTTTGAAGAAAGAAATCTTGTGTTAAATAAACCACATTTAATCGTTTTCACTTTTTCCCCAATTGGAGTTATTTTTATTTGTATTCAATTATCGTGATTTACTCTTTAAGGATTCTTTTCTGATTCATTCCATTTTGGTTTTGAGCAAGACACTGTCTGGACGGAGTAATGAGTGGGTAACAGTAGAGAAGCTGCAGAGAGGTGTGGAAAACTACAACTCTGCCTTCTGGTCTGCATCCTACGGAAGAGGATTAGGGTCACTAAAAAAAAAAAAAAAGTTAACTTATTTTGAAGTTTTATTTCAGTTTAATAAGGGAAAAAGTCGAAATTATGAGAAAAAAGTCAGAATTCTGAGATTAAAGTCAAAATTCTGACTTTTTTCCCACATTAAACTTTTATTTCAGTTTAATCAATGATGGGAAGTAACGAAGTACAAATACTTTGTTACTGTACTCAAGTAGATTTTTCTGATATTTTTTACTTTACTTTACTACTTGTTTTTATGGCGACTTTTTACTTCTACTCCTTACATTTTTACACAAATATCTGTACTTTCTACTCCTTACATTTTAAAAAATTGTCTCGTTACTTTAGTTTTGAATCATTTCAATGGAGTTACCGTTATTATTTTTCACGTCATCAATACCAAGTTCAATCTAATTGGATGGAAATCTACGTTGCATTTGACGCACCACTACAAGATGAATCGACAGATTCGGCGGTATTCATTGGCGGCAAATCATTGCAGCTTGGTGGCGGTGGCGTTAGCATAGTAGCATGGACGACGAGATGATTGAAAATGAATACAACGGAGATCTAGTCCTATTGGCAGACATCCATTTAAAATGTAGGCAACGGCATTTATACTTTAAGTAAATTTACAAGCCTGTACTTTGTTACTTTTACTTGAGTAAAGAAGTTTAATCAGTACTTCCACTTTTACCAGAGTATTTTTTAACACAAGTATCTGTACTTTTACTCAAGTACAGAAAGTGAGTACTTTTGCCATCTCTGAGTTTAATATGGGAAAAATTTCAGAATTATGAGAAAAAAAGTCAGAATTCTGAGATTAAAGTTAGAATTCTGAGATTAAAGTTAGAATTCTGAGATTAAAGTTAGAATTCTCAGAAAAAAAAGTCAGAATTCTGAGATTAAAGTCAGAATTCTGAGATTAAAGTTAGAATTCTGAGATTAAAGTTAGAATTCTGAGAAAAAAAAGTCAGAATTCTGAGATTAAAGTTAGAATTCTGAGATTAAAGTTAGAATTCTGAGGAAAAAAAAGTCAGAATTCTGAGAAAAAAAAGTCAGAATTCTGAGATTAAAGTCAGAATTCTGAGATTAAAGTTAGAATTCTGAGATTAAAGTTAGAATTCTGAGATTAAAGTTAGAATTCTCAGAAAAAAAAGTCAGAATTCTGAGATTAAAGTCAGAATTCTGAGATTAAAGTTAGAATTCTGAGATTAAAGTCAAAATTGTGACTTTTTTCCCACATTAAACTTTTATTTCAGTTTAATATGGGAAAAATTTCAGAATTATGAGGAAAAAAAAGTCAGAATTCTGAGATTAAAGTCAGAATTCTGAGATTAAAGTTAGAATTCTGAGATTAAAGTTAGAAATCTCAGAAAAAAAAGTCAGAATTCTGAGATTAAAGTCAGAATTCTGAGATTAAAGTTAGAATTCTGAGATTAAAGTCAAAATTGTGACTTTTTTCCCACATTAAACTTTTATTTCAGTTTAATATGGGAAAAATTTCAGAATTATGAGGAAAAAAAGTCAGAATTCTGAGATTAAAGTCAGAATTCTGAGATTAAAGTTAGAATTCTGAGATTAAAGTTAGAATTCTCAGAAAAAAAAGTCAGAATTCTGAGATTAAAGTTAGAATTCTGAGATTAAAGTTAGAATTCTCAGAAAAAAAAGTTAGAATTCTGAGATTAAAGTTAGAATTCTCAGAAAAAAAAGTCAGAATTCTGAGATTAAAGTTAGAATTCTGAGATTAAAGTCAAAATTCTGACTTTTTTCCCACATTAAACTTTTATTTCAGTTTAATATGGGAAAAATTTCAGAATTATGAGAAAAAAAGTCAGAATTCTGAGATTAAAGTTAGAATTCTGAGATTAAAGTTAGAATTCTCAGAAAAAAAAGTCAGAATTCTGAGATTAAAGTCAGAATTCTGAGATTAAAGTTAGAATTCTGAGATTAAAGTCAAAATTCTGACTTTTTCCCCACATTAAACTTTTATTTCAGTTTAATATGGGAAAAATTTCAGAATTATGAGAAAAAAAAGTCAGAATTCTGAGATTAAAGTTAGAATTCTGAGATTAAAGTTAGAATTCTCAGAAAAAAAAGTCAGAATTCTGAGATTAAAGTCAGAATTCTGAGATTAAAATTAGAATTCTGAGATTAAAGTTAGAATTCTGAGATTAAAGTTAGAATTCATATTAAACTGAAACAAGATCAGTTCAAATCAGTTAACTTTTTCCCCCCAGTGGCCCTAATCCTCTTCCGTAGCTCCCTGTATGATCAGGGTTTTGGGGGACTAATAAAGCACATGTTTTTTTTTTTATCTCAATTAAAACATTAATTTCTGTGCCATTTGTCAATAAAGTTATTATTGAATCAAAATGAATTTCAGTTTTATGAGGAACAAAAAAAAAAAAAACAAGTCTGTAAGTATAGGTATAAACATGGGCGGTTCTAGACAGGGGCCAACGGGGGCCAGTGCCCCTGCAGCTCATGTCCTGGCCCCTGTTATGGCCCCTGCACTGAAGACATAATACTTTGTTACTTTTTTTTTCTTTACAAATTCTGTTTTACTAATAATTCAAAAACAATGAGGTGATTATAAGCCTTCCGTGGTATTGAAATAGGATCCCAGATTTCATCTACTAAATGTTTTTTTTTTTAATGCTCTACTTTTTACAGGTGAATTTATCAGCTTTTCTTCAGTTCTAATTCAGATTTTATAAAAAAAAACGGTAATTTGAACTTAAATTATGTAAAAAATATGTAAAATCCTGAATGTATATTGACCTAATAAGAAATAGAGTTTTAATTAAACCTAATTGAATGGAAATTTTACTTTATGCAGCTCTCTTAATTTATTTGGATCCCTTGCCGTGTTTTTTTATTTCACGCTTTTCTGTGCCCCCTTGAAAACAACTCTGGCCCCCTCCTGGCCCCTCTGGTACATTTGGTCTAGAACCGCCACTGGGTATAAATCTTTTTATTTTGTACCTTTTTGGGGTTTCATTTCTTTAAACGAATTTTATGGCCCCAATTCAGCTCCATAAATAATCCCCCATGAATAAACTAAATATAGATTTCTATAGAGAATCTGTTTGGTTCATTTAGTGAAACATTTGTTAGGAACTGATGCTAAAAATATCAATACACAAAATTTAAAAAAGCAAAGCTGAAAACAGACATTAATTCTTCTAAAAAAAACAATAAAGATGTTTATTTTTAAGGCTTTGTGTCTCAGCGGAATATTTTCTCTGTAATAGTTAAACTATGTTTGAATATTTACTTTAATATAAAGTATATATATAAGGTAATCTACATGGAGACAGCTCCCGATCCTGGCTGGCGTCATGTGTCGCAGACTGAACCGCTTCTGTCTCTGGTTGCTTTTTAGGACTCCGCGTGCGCTGAGACGGAATGCGTGGCGCGCTCCGGTGTCACTGGACTCCGTCTCGCCGGACGCAGAGCTTTGCGCGCAGCCTGAAGGGAAGCACGCGTCCTGGGCGGCTTCATGAAACACCGACCGCTTCGTGTCAGACACCAACATTTACGCTGCTGCCATGAAGACCGACAGGAGATGCGTCCAAATGTTGGCGGCCAGCGGGCAGGAAGACGATCCGCTCCAAAAGGAACCGCACGACGTCTCGGAGACGCAGGACGAAACCAGATACGTCGATTTTGAGCCAAAAGAGGAAGAGAAAGTTTGTCGCTTTGGTTCCAGAAACCAGGCGCCTGTCGTTGATGAAAACAGCCGATTGGAAGCAGTTTGCGCACCGGAGCCGAACTGTGAGCTGAGCGGGATGCATCCAGAGGAGGCAGGGAGCGACTCAGGTAAGGAGAGTGTTGAAGACGTCGGGAACGCGTCTCCATCCTCTCCACCTTGTCTGGAAAAGACTGAGGATTGCCTGCAGACAGGAGCGCGCGGCGGTGAGCTGAGCGCATTTACGCGCGGCGAGGTGTCCAAAGGAAACGCGGAGCGCGACGAGGAATCCCACAGCACCCACAGCTGCCTGAGTGGGAGAAGTGAGTCGGAGGACTGCGAGGAGTCGGACAATGTCAGCCTGCTGCTCTCTGATGATGAAACGCTTCCGTGCGCAACAGAGGACCATTACATTACCACGCACGAGATCCAGCTCTCTGAGCTCTCTGACCACGAAGGCGGCTTCGACCTCAGCGCTGCCTCCTCCGCCAGCTGGGAGGCTGAGGATGACGCGCAGGTGTACCCCTTTGTGGATTACTGCTTGGAGCGCGGAGGGGCTGCTGGGGATCCGGGGGCCAGCCGTGCGCCCTGCTCCCTGGGAGTCAGCACTCTGCTGGAAAACGATCTGCGCGGCGAAGAGACGCGGCGCGGCGGCAACAGCGAGGGACAGATCCGCCTGTCAATCAGAACCATGTCCCGAGCTATAAATGAGCAGCGCAGCATCCAGGAGGAGGGGAATGTTATTTATCAAGCGAGGCGCGCAGGAGACATGAGCCGCTATGTGTTCAGGGGGGTGGAGGGGAAGGCCGAGGGCCTGTGCGACAGAGCCCAGTGCTTCATAGCCGCGCCAGGGCGCCTGCACTTTGGCGGCAGATTGAGGGGGAAGGAGGTCACCGGCTGCTCCAGCGGCACCTCCAGCGAGCTAGACGACGCTGACAAGGAGGTGCGCAACCTCACAGCCAGAGCCTTCAAGAGCCTGGCCTACCCTTACTTTGACACCATCAATTTCAGCACCTCCAGTGAGTCCTCTGCCTCAGAGCACGGCTTAGGGATAAACAGGTGGTCCACCTTTCTGGATCTGAAATACGGAAAGGTCAACGTCTCCCAGGCAGCGGACCAAAGTGTGGTTTCCCGTCAAAACTCTTCCCAAAACAGAGACAGCAGAGCCTATAAGGGCATCAAACCGCCCACCAGCAGCATATTCACTTTGAACGCCAACCCCCACGGCGCATCGTCATCAAAGCAGGTCCAGCTGATGGGGAAATTGGGGCAGGGCCACAGTGGAGTGATCAGACTCACAGAGACTCTGAATTTTCGCTGCAATGTCAAATCGGGAACGTCTGGGGGAGAAAGGCGCACCGACTTGGTGCAAAACGCTGCAGGATCACATTCCACGGATGAGGTTACCAAGAGCCTGCAGAGCAGCCAGCAGAGAGGGGGCAGCAAGCAGCCCTCTAAAAGCATGGATGAGACGCACAAGAAAGCGGTGTTCGCCTCCAGTCTGATCAAAAATGTCCTTTCTAAGAAGATCCAGTTCGAACAGGAGCGCAGGATGGAGAGAGGGGAGATCAGCGAGCCGCACCAGGCGCCCTCCCCGCAGGAGAGCGACAGCCGGCGGAAGGGGAGCAGGGAGCTGCAGAGACAGAGCTCCAAGTTCTCCGAGAGCGGCTCCGACTTTGCCGTAATGTCTGCGGACGAATTAGGAGACATTGTGGACAGCGGCTCATGTGATAGTAAGAGGCAAGACGCGTCTGCAACAGAAACTAATTTGAACTCGGCCAATGAAGCTGGGATTGATACTAAAAAAGGCGCACTGCTCCGCAGCCAAAATAGCGCATTCAGATGCTGGAAGGACGAGGTGCTAGGGTTTCAAAAGGATCATGAAAACGATCAAACTCCGGAGGACAAGCTGCTTCCAGCTGAGGACGAAGACTTGGAGGGGGATCCGTCCTCAGCACGCTGCGCTAAACCCACCAAAATGTCTCATTTGTTTGTGCCAAGTATCCAGCTGCTGCCCAGCGACGGAGAGGCGAGCGCGCAGCGGCACAGGGGAGCCTACTCCCGGAATGGAAGCAAAACTTTATACGTGCCAGACTCCAGCAGCTCCAAAACATCCAAATCCCCGGAAATCAAAATCAACCTGAGAAGCGTGAGAGACGGCACGGCGGGCTCCAAGCTGCGCGCCCCAAATATCAACTCCAGCCTCATCAGAACAGACGAGCTGAAATGCCAAGCTTTGGCTGCGGCTCTGAAGGGTGAGTCCGCGGATAAAGTTCCGCATTTTATGGTTAGAGACATCAGAGAAAACAAAGGGAAGTTACAAACTCCCATTCACCAAGTCAGAGATGTGCGTAAACTGGTTAAAAGTTCATATCACTTTGTTTCTTTGGATAACAAAGAAACCAAATCCAGCTCTACCAACAGGAATCCTAACTCTGGCTCCCCTATAGTCATCAAATGTCAGTCTGTAAATACTAACAGTACTGAAAAACCCACAGAGTTGATGAAACTGGAGCAGTCTGACACATGCAGGTCGTCTCCAGAGGGCGCTAAGAGCGCTTCTCCTCAGAAGGCAGGGAGAGCACCAAACCCTTCCAACAGCTCAGAGGGGAGCACTGTGATGAGCGGGGAGAGCAAAATAAACCCAACAAAGCAAGAACCGGTGTCAGACGTGACAGAAAATAGACCGGAGACCAAGATGGCAAACCGGGCGGCTCTGGAGAAACTCCAGGCTGCAGTGAAAACCATGGAGCAGCTGTACGTGTTTGAAAAAAACGAGTGGAAAAGAAAGAGCGAGCCCCGGCGAGTGACGGACAGTCATGTGCTGTCACTGATAGCCAGCGAGGAGCAGCAGGAACCCGAGGAAAGAGGAGGGATAGGGTTCAACGCAGACAGGGCGGTCAGGAGAGACTCCTACCCCAATATAGACACGACCCCCTCCGCGTTATCCACGCCCCCCGCCACTGACAGCTCCCTGAGGTGGCTGGACAAAGACCTACTTAAAGTGTTCCAGGCATCCAGCGGCCATGATGAAAGGTCAACGCAAACATCTGGTCCCACGGGGGGCAAGAACATGTCGGGCTTCAGCCCCAAAGCCAAGGTCTCCACAGCCGCCAATGTTTTCCAGACAAACACCCCCCCCAGCGGAAAAACCTTCGCACCAAAGTCCCCGAAGCTGGCTCTGTCCCTAAAAACCAGCTGGTCAGGAGTTAGTGGGAAGGAGGATTCTGAACCAAGGGGTGCAGACCGCTTTGAACATCAGCTTTCAGGCGCATCAGCGGACGGTGGGAATTACCTAACCATCCCGGTTAAGACCCCACCCAGCAGCCGCAAAACTGCATCTTCAGATAAAACATCAGCAAAGACGCTTTGCCATCAGTCGCAGTCAATGTCTCCCGAACGATATGAGGGATCTGCCTCTAGAGGTCAGGAGACGAAACGATCCAGCCTTGTGATGGAGACCCACTCACCTGAGATTCCCTCCGCTACCATTTACCACTCCCTGCCTTTGGCTGCGCCTGCCAGTCAGCCGCAGGTCTATTGCTTCTCCCCGGCGATGACTCCCGCCCCCACCCTCGACCCCTTTCAGGCCACACAGAGGAAAATGCTGCTGGATCCCACTACTGGAAATTACTACCTGGTGGACACGCCCGTGTCCCCGGCCACAAAGCGCCTGTTTGACCCAGAAACAGGGCAGTACGTGGACGTACCCATGCCCCAGCCTCCGATGACACCGGTACCTATGCCTATCTCGCCGCTTGCGCTCAGTCCAGGAGCCTACGGTCATACCTACATGATCTACCCCGGCTTCGTGTCGACGCCTTCGGTGATACCTGCCAGAACGCTGGTACAGTCCCAGATGTCAGAGGCAGAGAGCGTAGAGAAGTTTTCCTCACAGCAGGCCGAAGGGATGTACATGGAGAGTCCATTCTACATGGCGACTGGGAAGCCTTCCCAGGCAGCTCCTCAGCAGAGCGCCTCCAACAGGCCACAGCAGGGATACTCCGGCCTCAATCAGCCCGTCATCAGCATCACCTCCCAGCAAGGACCCCGGATCATCGCCCCACCCTCATTTGACGGGACCACCATGAGTTTTGTGGTGGAGCATAGATGAGATGCAGCTCAGCTTGGAGACGTGAGTCCTTTACATCCTCACACAGTCATGCCTCTAGGGGAAAAAACTGGAAAACAAAGTCCAGTTCTTGGTCATTTTGAAACGGCTGCCCTGCTAGAAAGAGTCTTAGGCAATGCTAGGCAGTTTCCTAGGGCCCCAAGTTCCTGGGGGCCCCATAAAACTCTGTTTACATGTATGGTTAATACAACCATTCCTTATTTCTGCACATTAATTATGTTTTTGATAAAAACCCTTCGGCTAAAATGCCATCAGAATGCTGATAATATTATTCAGTGTCCACCATATTGGATCAGTCCATTTGCTGCACATGTTCAGAAAGGTCCAAACAGACAGCAGCAAACCATTTGAAAACAAACCATGCAAAGAGCAGTGTTTCTAACTTAGCGCTTTAGTCGCTATATTTAGCCACTTTTCAGACCCCTCTAGCACTTTGATTTCTAAAAAGCTCCTAGCGCCAAATCTAGAGACTTTTTTTCTGCTACTGGAGACTTTGGAGACAACATCTAAAAGCAGCGAACTCTGCTCTCCAGAGCGAGTAGATTGGTAACCCCGCCTCCTGCTCTCCTCTATCTTGTCTGCTGTCGTGATTCATGCAGCTATTATTTCATCCAAATGAAAAATGGAGAACAGATAAGCAGATCATGGCTTGTCTACAGTGAAAAGAAGGACTGGGTTATTTACTTTGGCCTTTTTGGAAACACAGGAAGGAGCAATCAGCTAAGTGAGCTTAGTGCTTGGAAAAAATCTTTCATTCCTTTAGAGACAGCATGAAAAGTCAGCTGAGTACAAAACATAGAGAGGAAAACAAGAAGAAAAGGGACAAGAAGAGAGGGACACAACCTAGAACAGATAATGGATGTCTATTCTATTAACATTTATCTATCTGTAGAATGGGTCTGTCTTCTCAATTCAGAGGGCCCTCTGCCTGTCTTTGCCTAGGGCCCCAAATTTCCTAAATCCGCCCCTGGCCGAAGGGTGCATAGGTTGTATAATTATATGATTTCACAGAAGATTAAAAAAATTATACAAACTAAAAAAAATAAAATACTCCAGGAAAACCAAAAATTAAATAAACAAAAACACACACAAAGGAATGATGCTGCACTTAAAAAAACCAACCCAAGTTAATAAAAGCTATAAACCAGCTTCACATGATGGAAGTCCTCCAGGCCACTAGGGGGAGACAGGTATTAAACAATCATGAGAACATTTCCATTGCTAACAAATTATATTTTTGGACCTCTTTTTTTTTTTGCAAAAAAAGAAAAAAAAAATGAAATGTCCATTTTTCTTCTAATCTTGTTTAATAACAGGCTGTTTCCGAATATCCGCGCTAATCCCTAAATCCCTCAATCACGGGCGTGCTTCGGTGGCGCAGTGGTTAGCATGCATAACCCCGTATTTATGGAGGCCGTAGTACTTGACGTGGACGACCAAGCGCTGGACCCTTCGCCGCATGTTCCCCACCTCGTACAACTTTCCTTTCAGCCCAATGTACAAAATTTCAGCCACTATTACCGTAAAAACCTCAAAAAGAGGTTAAAAAATAAAACCCTCACTCACTATATTGTGGACTTTATGGTAAACTCAGTTAACTGACCGTTTGGACAGATGATCACTACTTTTCGCTCCCCCGCTGGTCACCTAACTCCGCCTCCCCACTCGGCGCCTGCGCCATCTATGTTATCTGTTGCAGTCAGGGGCGCCGTATGGGGGGGGTCAGTCTTTTGGGGGACTGAGGGGGGCCCCAGAAGAAAAGTTATGTCCGCCTAGCAATAAAATAAATTATCCTTGTGTTCTCCCTCATTTTCCACCAGTAAACAGCAAAATACTGCATAAATATTTAGTATTAAAATCTGTGGCAATAATAAAAAAATGTTAAGTTAGATCTTGAAATTCAGATTAAATCACAACCATTAAAAGACATCTATAAATTTTGATCAATCTCATGAGCAGCCTGAAGCAGCCAAACCAAAAATACATATTATGTCATGACACATGTATGAATGTACAGTCAATTCTCAGGGCCAGCATAAAAATAATGTTCCAGCATAAAAATTATCTGTCCTTTAATAAAGTTATAATGAAACCACACAGGACAATAGTTCACAATCCAAAACCTATTTTCTATCAGTTTGTACATAGATACAGCTATTTTATTTAAATTAATGTATATTGAACTTCAATCTGAAAAACTCACGAAGAGAAAAGAGAATTAGGAGAAATTTTCTGATACAATTACTTTGTCTTTGGCGCTCAGACCTCGGCAGGAAACTTTAGCGCTGATTTTGGGGGGTCAATATCAATGCCCTTCATTGGGCCCCAAATTCCTGGCGGCGCCCCTGGTCGCAACCACACTAAATCCCATGATGCTTTGCAAGGAGAGCTTTTGAAAAGAAATTTGGAATATATCTGCTCGTCTGACGACCATGAATGTGGAAATGTCAAACTTTTTTATCCAATAGAGTTCAGACACTCATCTAAAATGGTGTAACCACTACATAGTGCTCTATTTAGGTATTAGGGCGGATGCTTGGACACAGCCTTAATCTCCTTTATCACTCCGTTTATGCCTTTCCTGAGTTTTTGATCCTATCTAAGTTAAGGAGTGTCTCCCCCTAGTGGTCTGGAGCACTTCCACTATGTGGTGCTAGCTTGCAGCTTTTAAAAAATTGCAAATGTCTTTGCAGCTTGCATTTTTCCTTTGCATGTGTTTGGTGTGTTAGCATCATTTGTGTGTTTGCAGCATGTTTCCGCTTTGCTCCTCTCTATTGTCCAAGTGAAGTTTTTTACTTTCAGTTGTTTTTGCTATGTGCAGGATTTGTTATGGATAACAGAACCCAAGAGGACTATGGAGTAAAATATGTTCCAATTTTTTTACACATTTTGTAAATAGAAATTAAAAAATGACAACCTGGAAATTAATTACTTCTTAATCAGAAAGAGGTTTTAAATGTAATTTTGCTGCTTTCTCGAAATAAGATTTTTTTTTTCTGTATATATTTTTGAAAAGTTGATTTTACAAATTACATATTTACATTTTTTTTCTATTTCAGTTTTTCAGATTGATTTTGCTCTCTTTTAAAATGCTCGCAGAAGGGAAGGAAATTTTATCTCTAAAATGCAGTTTAAAAATAAAGAAATTTGTCAAACTCAATGTTAAAAAGAAACATTTGGAAATTTAAAACCAGTACAAAAAAAAAAGAAAAGAAAGAAAATGACTTTTTAATTAAAAGCACTTAGAAAACAAAATATAAAAAATATATATGTATGTATATATATATATATATATATATATATATATATATATATATATATATATATATATAGAAAACAATTAGCATAAACTAACCCAAAAAGTTTTCAAGGTTTAATTTCAAATTTCTATTTACAAAATTTGCTCTTTGTTTGCATCAATTATGGAACAAAATTCACCCCATAGCTGCTTTATTTTGTAAATGGAAATAAAACAAAATAATAATAAAAAAAATTTAATCCAGAAAGGAAACTTTTAAAATTGTCATAATCAAAGAGATTAACCTTGTTGTTTCCTTTGAATTTGTTTGTTCATTTTTTTTCTCACAATTTTCAATACATTTAAATTCAATTTCAATAAAAGTGTTTCCAACATCCGGTATACCGATAGAAACGCATTTTTTCTCCTCACTGCAGAGGAGAGCCCGTCCCCAGGGAAGAAGACAATATCATCTGTAAAACACAGTTTGAAAAAGATGCAATTCCTTGAACTTAATCTCAAAATAGAGAGAAAAGAATCTGCACAAAACAAAATGAAAAAATAAAATCAGAGAAAAAGTCAAATAAGTTCCATTATTTTTTCACATTTTGTAAGTCTTAAAGCTTTTTTGATTATGTTTTTCATGTCTTTTCAGTATAGAATAAACACAATATCAGTCATCCAGGTCATAGTCATTACAAAAAAAAAAAAAAAATTAAAAACAATCCACTGGATTTTGTTTCCAAGTTTGAAGACGTTTCTCTTCCCATTCAGGAAGCTTATTCAATTCAAAATATCAGAAATAGTGTTAAGTTCAAGGCTTTATACAGCAGCCCAGCAAAGACTTGTTTATGTTTAGAAAACATGCAAATTGAAACAGACGAACGGGTCCACCCCTTTGGAATGGGGGTCGTTTGGCTTCTTTTGTGTCAAATCAGGAAGTAAATCTAAAAGAAATGCAGCAGAACACGATGGTGAGAAGATTAAACGCAAAAACATCTCCATCCCATATGTTGCTGGAGTCTCTGATAAACTCAAGAGGATTTTCTCCAAATACAAAATCCAAGAACATTCCAAACGAAACAAGAGGCTTAGACAAAGACTAGTGGATCCTAAAGACAAAAGTGCAGCGAGGAATGCTCTGATCTTTATATTGGAGAAACCAAACAACCTCTCCACAACACAGAAGAGCGCCCTCCTCTGGACAAGACTCTATGGTACATCTACACCTTATGGAGAAAGGACATTCTTTGGAGGACCAGAATGTTCACATTTTGGACAAAGAAGACAGATGGTTTGAGAGGAAGGAAGCCTTCTATGTTAAGAAAGAAAAAACAACCTTAAACAGAAGGAGAGGGGGGGACTCAGATTTCAGCTTTCGAAAACCTACAATGCAGCGATAGAGTTGATTCCTTCCTGCTATCATCGCAGCCCCAACACCTTTCCACAGAGATGGGAAGTAACGAAGTACAAATACTTCGTTACTGTACTCAAGTAGATTTTCTGATATGTTTACTTTACTTTACTACTTATTTTTATGGCGACTTTTTACTTCTACTTCTCACATTTTAAAAAATTGGCTCGTTACTTTAGTTTGGAATCATTTCAATGGAGTTACCGTTATTATTTTTCACGTCATCAATACCAAATTCAATCTAATTGGATGGGAATCTACGTTGCATTTGACGCACCACTACAAGATGAATCGACAGATTCGGCGGTATTCATTGGCGGCGAATCATTGCAGCTTGGTGGCGGTGGCGTTAGCATAGTAGCATGGATGACGAGATGATTGAAAATGAACACAACGGAGATCTAGTCCTATTGGCAGACATCCATTTAAAATGTAGGCAACGGCATGAAAAAAGTGGTTTCTACTTTTACTTTTATACTTTAAGTAAATTTACAAACCTGTACTTTGTTACTTTTACTTGAGTAAAGAAGTTTAATCAGTACTTCCACTTTTACCAGAGTATTTTTTAACACAAGTATCTGTACTTTTACTCAAGTACGGAAAGTGAGTACTTTTGCCATCTCTGCCTTTCCATGAGAGCCAAGGACCTCGTCTATTCAGCCAGGCCAACAATTCTCTTTATCGACCCCCTTTCAGAGACATAGACATAGTTTTTATTTTATTTTTTGGAATAATATTAAATAATATTCACTGAAACGACAGTGAAAGTCGTGTTCGATGGGTCAGGACTGGACTGATTTAAATCAGGGACTTTGTCTCCGTAACTTTAAAAAATAAAAAAAACATCTAGCGTTCCCCAAGGCCCCATCTTAGAGTCTCTATTATTCAATATTTCATGCTCCCTGATGTCACATTTTTATAAACAGCACCATAACTAGCTGTACATCGTCATATAATCAGGTGTTATTAGGGTTGTCAAAAGTATCGAAACTCAAAAAAGTATCGATACTGAAATGTTATATCCGGATACAATACTCGTTTTCAAAAGTATCGATACAGTGCCACCACCAGTAGCACCTAAGCAGTCATTCATCTAAAGTGCAGAATAGAGGAAAATGCACTTTCAGAACACTGTGTAATTGAATAATTCTACGCACTTTTCAGTTTCACACTTTTTTTTTAAGAGTTGCAGCTGCTGAGAATTACTTTTGTTTCTTAACCGGTTTGGCTAGCGTCATTGTTATGTGTGCAAAGCATAGCCAAGGAAGGAACATTTAATTTTAATTTTATACGTTTTTTATCAAGCTTGCTTAATATTGTGCACAGCATACAACCTCAAAATATTGTTCTTATTGTTTATTTTATTTATTTATTGTATTTTATTTATTAATTAAAATATTTCTGTAGAATTTTGGAGTCTTTGTTTTGGTATCGAAAATGGTATCGAGTTGAAAAGTTTAGTATCGTGACAACCCTAGGTGTTATATGAGGTTTTAATAACCAGGTATAACAAGGTTACAAGGTTCTTTAAAATGACTTACTGAAAATTATATAGAAATGTACAGAAAATTTCATTTAGAAAATAGAAAAATTTGTATTTTTGAGTACTTAATTGTTTTCAAAAGTGAGTGCTTTAACTTGATGTTTGAATAAGTAACTTTTATGATAGTTTAGTTCAATTTTACCACGAGTATCAATACATTTACTCAAGTTTTACCGTTGAGTATTTGCAAACAGGATCCACTAATCCACAGGATAGGCTTGTGACGACTCAGAGAGTTTTAAGCCCCTTCATGCATGCGTGAGACGGTCCTGCTGCAGCTGTAAAGTTTGCAGCCAAGCACCTCGCTGTACATCAAAGAGTCCCGTTCAGTTTTATAAGAAAAGGTTTTATTAAGGTGTTTGGAGAACATGCAGGAAGGAGAGGGTCAGCATATCAGCTGCTGCAGGATATCAGGATCCTGGCTGGCAGCTCGGAGCCTGCAGCTCTATCAGCTGGCTTTTTATAGGAGCAGTCGTTTAAAGGGGGAGAGGGTGAGAAGTCGGCTTTATTACATAAACACAGCAGGCAACGCTGCAGCAAATAGCCTCATCCGCACTCCGGTGGAGTGTTTGGAGTTCCCCTTCTCGTTTGACAATACGGCCCACATACTGAGGAGCTCAGTTATGTTTATAAAGTAAAAGATAGTCTGCTGTCAGATATCCTCCAGAGGCTGGAGAAGCACGCAGGTTTTAATCCAGCAGAGGCATCTTTAAAACCGAGCTGCCTGCTTTCCCAGTTTACATTTGCCAGGGACTTTCCATCGATTACGCTTCAGGGATCAGGACAAAAAAAAAATTGCACTTTAGATTTATACATCAATTTTATATATATAATATATTAATATGATATATATAGTAAAGCAACTATGGAGTCAATTTATTTCCATTATTGCTGCAAACAAAGATCCCAATATTTAAATGAAAGTTTGACAAAAATGCAATCCAGAAATAAACCCTTGAAAAACCTCCCTAATAAAAAAGTTTTTGAAAGTTCTCTCACTTTTTCCCCACATTTTATTGTCTTTAATTTGTTGTTTTTTGACTTTATTTTCACTATTTTTTAAAAGATTTAATATTTTATTTTCAGATTTCTGCATTCTTTTCACAAATAGAGATCCCATTATCTCCCCTTCTAGGCCAATACAAAACCTTTGCTCTTGACCAATAAAAATAGTTGCTAGCATCCTGCCGACCAATAGAAATGCGCCTTCGTTCCTCGCATCAGAGGAAAGCCCGCCCCAGAAGTGAAAAGAGATTATGATCTGTAAAATGCGATTTGAAAAACCAAAGTTACAAAGAAATTTGTACTTTTCCAAATTTACAAAACATGTTTCTTTGCAAAAATAATGGAACAAAATTCACCCTATATTTAACCATATACTTTTTTACTCTACTTTTTATACCACATACAGTTTTCTCATGATTCTTGATTTATTAATTTTACTGAATTGTATGAAATAAATGCAAACATGGCCACTTCCAATAGTAAAAAGTATACAGTGGGGGGGGAAAGTATTTATTTAGCTACCGAACTGCAAGTTATCCTACTTAGAAAGAAGAGAGAGGTCAGTAACTTTTCACTATGAAAGTCAAAACATACAGTGTAGAAGAGTAAAACTACCACATGGATGTTTTTCTATATATTTTTGTTTTCTCAATTACGATTCCTTTGGTCATGAATCAATAACAATATGGTCTGATGAAATATTGCAACATTCCCATTTTGAATCTACTGAAATATTGCAATATTTCCACTTTAAAAGTTAAAGAAATGAACCAGGGTCTGTCTGATCCTTCCTCAGCAAAGGGTTTCCATAACTTTTCTTGCTGAGCGCTCCTTTGTTTTAACGTTTTTTTGCTTTCTTCCAAAAACCGAACAAAGGGAAGTCAACTGTAATAAAACACTTATATACGGAGTGAATTTTGTGCTAATATTGTTGCAAGGAAATACCATATTTTATAACTGGAAATATCCAATCCAGAATTGAAACTAACAAAGAAAATGTTTGAAGTGTAACCCAGATGTTTTAATTTTTCTAATTTATTTTTCATATTTTAATTTGCTCACCTATGCAGACCAACAGAAATATGCCCACCCCTCAGCCCAGAGGAAAGCCCCGCCCCTTCAGGAGAATGGGATCTGAAAAATTCAACTTGAAAAGAATGACTTCTTTTAAACTCAGTCGGAAGCAAAGGGAAATTTAAAAAAATATATTTTAGAAAATTGTAAAAAGAAAAATGGCAAAAATGTGAAAATAGAAAATTTGAAAAAAAAAAAAATCTATGAAAGGACATAAAAAAACTTTTTTGAAAAAGATAAAATATAAAAAAATACAAAAAAAATGAAAGTTTGTAAAAGGTTCATTTTAGTATTGCTTTTTTTTTTTTGTGTGGAGCAATAATGAAGAAAAATTCACTCCATAATTTTAGAGAGATGCCAGGAGTATTTTACCCTAAACAGCTCAAACAAAGTATTGATTTAACTTGGGTGGAAGTTAAGATAATAAATAAGAAAACTAAAACCTTTAAAATGAAATTATTTCATATTTGACACTTTATTTTAATAGCTATCAGTAATGTGTTTCTATCTGCAATGACAGCAGCTTGTCAGCATCCAAAAATTCATTTTAAAATCTGCTTTTTTCAGTTTATCTCAGTATGTTACTCTAGTTATTTATAATGCAAAACATAATTCCTACATTGACAATGATAAAAAAATAATTTTCGAACCCAGGCAGAGAGGGAGGTAAAAAAAAATGTTTTCTTTTTCTTTTCCCCTTTAATCTTCTGAGAACCCTCTATCGCCCCCTGGAGTCCCTCACTGCCCTTGAATTAGAGTCCTGCAACGGGTCACCCGCTAAAATGCTCTTTTGCGGGTGAAAAATACATAAATAAAAATAAACGGGTCGGGCGGATATTTTTTTAGTGCGGGCGGGTAGTTGGTGATTTTTTTCTTTATGCGTGTGTGTTGTTATGGACATCAGAAATGTTATATTAATCAGGCACTGGGGTCACCCTTGTTGTAGCTTAAAGCCCTGCCAGCAGTGTGGGCTTCCCTCCAAAAAGGCCACAGTCAGTGCATACACGTCTGCTGCAGTGTTAATGGCGCTGTTCTGCAGCGCAGCGTTCTATAGCCTATTACTTGATGCGTTAACGGGTCGGGTTGCGGGTTAAATATCAACGGGTCGGGTTCGGATTTGAATTGAAGATATCCGCGGGTGACGGGTCGGGTTCGGTAGTCATCCTAACGGGTTCGGGCGGGTGCGGGTTGGTAAAACTCCACCCGTGCAGGACTCTACCTTGAATGTAATTTTATTTATAAGGTAGAAAACGGAATTAAAGGTATTGTGGAGGATTTTTTAAAAGACCCGCCCTCGGCCATTTTCAAAGAGTTGTCTGAAACCGTAGCTCACCACAGATATGCGCCTGAAAGTGCGCAGAAAATGATAGCTAACGGGATGAGCACGTAGGACGGCCTTACGTAAACATATCACTAGAATGATTGACAGTTAGGAGGACCACTTATTGAGATGATCCACCCGGAAATAAAAGATTGTCTTCTATACTGGAGGTCTTCAACAGGAGGTCCGCGACCCTTAGGTGGTCCAAGCAGGTACTGCATGGAGGTCTTGGAAGTTTTGGTTGATTACTCTTTTTTTATATCCTACCTGCATTTTTTTCCACTAATTGAAACGTCTTTAAATCCACATTAACATGAACCCAACACACTCCAGTAAACAGATAAATGGAGGCAGAAGATGTCTTTCAGTCATCTATGAACACATTCATCGACACACAGGAGCTCTTTCAAGCTGGACACCGTTTCATTCACAACACCTCAACCAGGAAGCAGAAATACTTTAATAATCCCAGGGAGGGATTACTTTAGTTACATTACTCCATCTGTAATAGAGTGACTAGAGGACCAGTTTCATACAGTATATATAATTAGGGGGCCCCCGCTCCAATTGACCATCAGTTTGGGGTCCTTGGTCTGGAAAATGTTGAAGACCATCCATCCATTTTCAAACACGCTTAATCCCAATTGGGGTCGCGAGGGGTGATGGTGCCTATCTCCAGCTGTCAATGGGTGAGAGGCGGGGTCCATCGCAGAGCAACGAAGAGGCAAACAACCATTCCCACACACTCACACCTAAGGAGAATTTAGTGAAGCCAATTAACCTAACAGTCATGTTTTGGGACTGTGGGAGGAAGCTGGAGTACCCGGAGAGAACCCACACATGCTCAGAACAACATGCAAAGTCCATGTAGAAAGACCCTGGGAATTCATAAAAATTTAAATAAAGTTCAGTTGCCAGTTTCCATCAAGCTGCAGGGAATTGCTGCTGTTTGTTGCTGTTTCCTGATTACATTTTGTTTATCAGAACTTTTTTCTCTTCTGTTCTTTCTGTAGGACGGTGGGATTTGGTGGATCGGCCTACTCTGGGTTTATCCTCTGCATTGTTTTACCTGAAGACTTTCTACAAGTTATTCATGATTCATTCTTACAGCACTGCTAAACCAGAAATACACTAGAAAATTATCTAGAAATAAGAAAAAAATTCTTAATTTAAGTGTATTTACGCTTAATTTTGCCAATGGGATGAGTAGTTTCACTCTTAAAATAAGATAATTAGATAATATGCACTCGAAATAAGACAATGCAATTGTTTTTTCTTATTTTAAATGTAAATTGTCTTGTTCCATTGGCAAAATGTCCAAAAAAATGCACTTATTTTAAGAAAAAATGACTTATGTGGAATACCATTTTTTGCAGTGTGGAGGAGTCACACTTGATTCACACCTGGAACTAATGAGTTGTTTAAAGAAATATATTTTATCTGAGATTTTCATGCAGTTATACCTCTTTGATTACATTTGGATGAAGTAACTGAATTCGTTTTTAATCGTTGTGATGAATATGTTGGGGAAACGATTCAGTCCGTGATGTTTTAAAGCACTTTATGTGCATCGTTGATATTTCTGCACCTTTTTCACTTAATTTTGATAAAGATTTTACATGCTGCCTTTTATTTGTACCCAGTGGAGCTGCTGGACAGTCCTTCCTACTCTGATTCTTAGGTTAATATCGTAAAGATGTTTGGTATCACCCTTATTCCAGATTATTCTTTCATAATGAACGCTGCAGGTAACTGACACGGTGAATGCATGATATGTTATATTAGAAAATGTGATTAAATGAGACGGTGAACGAAAAGCTGTTTTATTGGATTACGTTTCTACTAAATTAATAATATCATTTGTAGATTATTTTTTTGGTCTCAAATGCTTTAGAAAATTCAAAACAATTTAAGTCTAGAACTTATATATGTAGAATTGAACACGTCATCATTTTGGATGGTAAATTTATAGTAACAACCCAGTAATCCAGACATAGAAAGAAAACAACACCAAAAATGTGAACAATACAGGCAAAAAGTATTGAACACCCTTATTGATATCAGTTGAATATTTCATTACTGTTCAAAGTTAAAGTTAAATTTAACTTTAAGCCCCTGTCACACCTTGACGGTTTAGCCAGCGTATACCTGACGTCCCAGAATCTCCTGTAATGCTGGCATACGCTGAACTTTATATGTATTTTTTCAATTTTGGGCGTATACATAGAGGATTCATAGCGAGTCCAGAACCAACATATTCTCATTATCAGTTCGTATGAAATCGTACGATAAGTTATGCACACTATTTTGTACTTTTTGGACGTTTTTCCTCAAAAAATCACATCAGTGTGCATGCGCTAGCAGAGAGAAAAAAAAAGCAGATCCGCGGACGGACGTAAAACTGGGAAAAACAGTGCAATCATCACGTATTCATGTCTCTAACTACGTTGCTTGCTGTTTTATATCTTAGGGTTAGGGTCAGGGTTAGGGCTAATTGGAATTTATATTCTATGTACGTGAATGGTGCGTCAGATGCACATACGACGAAAAAAACGTTCAAAACGTACGAAATTACGGTGCATAACTTTTCGTACGATTTCATACGAACTCATAATGAGAATACACTGCCAGAACTTCTGTCCAACGACAGCCTAACTTATGCGTAATGCACGGCAGCATAACGTCCATGAAAGGATGCACAAGCCAGTGTCCTGGTAACCTGACTCCGCCAGAAGGATTTGCTCCGCATATCCATCTGGAAACGTTCCGTAGAAGTAATTTTGGGAAGGGGTGAAAATACTGGTTAGCTGATTGGCCTATGTTGGTGATAGACGGGCCAAATAAACCAATCAGATCAACGAAGCATAAGACGTACTAACAGAGCGACGACGAAGAGGAGCCAATTGATAGATCAAACTCTTGCCGAAACCAGTCGGGAGAAGAGCAAAAACATCTTTTCCTCTGAGAAAAGCCTCCAGAGCAGTGTTTTGCTCTTCTTTCAGTGAAGAAATACTCTGTAATTCCGATAAAACTTGCTTGATAGCTACGCTAACGCTAGTTTCATGGGCTGAAGCCGCCATGTTCTTTAGACTGAACTGTCGCGCTTCTCGTTGCGTCACACCTCAACCCACCTCAAAGCCAACGCTGATTGGACGTTCGTTTGGTGAACGGCTCCAAATTTTCTTTAACGGAGAGTCTCCAGACTGATTAGCGAGTGAAACCCTGAAAGCTCGCGAGATCAGGATGGTCTCATGCGGCTAGTGTCCTGAGGGGGGCAGCGATGCGCCCGGAGGCGCCCGGCCTGCATAAAAGCACAAAAAGAAGGTTTCTCTAAACTTCGCAGGTGTGGTATTAACCTAGCTGCTGTTTACCGCTCGCCAAACAAAAAGAAAAAAAAAAGAAAAATAAGAAACGAAAGAAAGCAGGTTTCAGCAGATTTTGCGTCATGTCTGCTAGGAAGTTTGTTGGTGGTGGGTGTGAACGCAGGGAGGATCCATCACACGGTTTCCTCCTGTGAACCCCCTTTATACCAAAACGCTGCCAATACGCCATTATACAGCAGCTGGAAGCTAGAAACACGTTCAGCGCTCGTCTGGAACACGTCAGATACCTTGATATGCGATGGAGAGAAGTTCTTGATAAGTTACGCACAAGTTACTCAGCTAGACTAGGGTTACTGAGCTAGACTAGGGTGACCAAATGTCCGTATTTCCCGGGACATATCCGTATTTCACGTCCTGTCCCGGGCGTCCCGGGTTTTTTTTAGAAAGTGAGGAAATGTCCTGATTTCACTGCGCACTGTTAAAACAATGGCATAAAGCAAGGAGGATCTATTGTTTATGAATAAGGAAAAGTTTTCTTTTTCCTTCTACTTTTCTAACTGAACTAGATCTGAAACAATAAATTGGATTAATCAGGATTAATCGATTATTAAAATAATCACCTAGTAATTTAGTAAAGGAGTGTATAGACTCTAAAACTTTCTTTTAACCGATAGAGTGACCCACTTCGAGGAGAAATTTTAACAAAATTGTGAAAAAAAATATGTACAAATTTTGCATTTAAGATAAAAAATATTTTTGTCAGACAATCTGCTCTATCCAGAACTTCTCAAGTGCAAAAGTTTTTGTTTCACCTCGTTTAATTTAGCAAAAAGCCTTCTTTAAAGAACCTTTGACTCTCCTGTTATTATTCGAACAAATAATCAACAGATTAATCGATTTGGAAAATAATCATTAGTTGCAGCCCTAAACTGAACTCTTCCAAAACACTTTTGCAATTAATTACTAGATTTATTGAGTATTCTGATCTATATTCTGGTACTTGTAGTCAACCAAAATAATAAATAATTAAAAAATGCTTCATGTTGACTGTTGGCCGGAAACCCCCCAGGGATTGGCCGGTTTGTGGCTGCTGTTACTGGGGATACTAGGCTACCTCCAGCCGGTGTGCGGAGCTCCGCCGCTCAGAAAAACCACAGAATATTTCAGTAGCGTGATGATTCTATGGAAGCCTGTTTCTGCCACAACAAAACAAAACAAAATGCCAAATAGAAAGTCATGATTATGAGATAGAAAGTTTGAATGTCGAATATCTCAGAATTATTACTTTGAATCTCATAATTATGACTTTCTATGTGGCATTTTTTTTATTTTCCTGTGGCGGGAACGGGCTTCCATATAATCCTGATGAACTGACAGCATGGATTGTCGCTACCCCGATCCGTACCGGTAGCACGATCCGTACCAACAGCTCATTTGCGCCTGCGCGAACAGAATAACTTCCGGGTCGCCAAAAAATAATGTAATTACGGTACTGAAAAAACGTTATTTATATCCTTAAATAATTAAAGAATACTAAACTACATCGTAAAGACAATATTGAAGACTTTTCTGGAAGAAATGGTTGCTTTTTAAATTCAATCCATTGTATTGCTTGAGGTCATCATCAGACATGCTAAGAGCAGTCTGGGAATATATTATTGCGTAACGTTTATCTGATGCATAGTTAAATATAGAGTAAATCCAATATTTAAACAAATTTTAATATATACGCTGCGTGACGTATATTTGCGCATGCTCAGAGCAGTCAAAGTAACTATCACAAGGCGATTTAACTTTTTTATGTATTTCTGTTTTTTTATTTTTAGAAAATGCAATATTGACGAAAATACAAAGATATACAAAAAGAAACCCATGCCTCTAAAAAAAACAAAAGAATAAAAAAGTAAGAAAAAGGAAATATTGCCACCGGAAGTTATTCTGTTTGCGCACGCGCAAATGAGCTGATGGTACGGATCGGGTAATGACATGGATGACTGGCAGGACCGAGGTTTGCAGGAATTTAACCTCTAACCCTGCTTTATAAAATGGAGCCCAGATGAAAATCTCATGTTCTTTAGAAATATTTTTACTGTGAAAAATGGTGACGTGTTCAATAGTTTTCTTGTTTGGAGGGTAATTTGTTATTTACAAAGTCTGAATACGTGTTTTCTTTGTGTTCTCTGTTTATACTTTTGTACATAGCTTTTCTAAAATAGGCCTGATTGTCCACTTTGCTGTGATTTTAAAGTCTTACACTGAGCTTTTGGGACGAACTCTGAATAGACGGCAGGAGTCTGACGGGTAAACAGACGAACGGATTGAAAGAAGAGAAAATGAATGTTTGGTACTTTTGAGAGGAAGGTGGGATGAATAAATGGACGAGCTTCAACAGGTAGGGAAAGAAGCTGATTAGAAACCTCTGTCATGTTTTTGACTTTGTTCACTTGAATATTTTGATTTTGTCTGTATGCTGTCAGGACATGTTTGCTTGCTGATATAAAGTTGATATATGTTGATATATATTTCAATAAAGAAGTACTTGGAAATTTTAAATGTGTACTGCAAATTCAAAAGTTGATGTTTCTGGGCTTATTTTGGTTAAATATGACAAAAAAAAACTTTTTCAACGGTTTCTCCCGTCACCTGTTGTCTTGTCTAGGTAGCATTTTATTATTCTTTTGGTGTCCAGTTTGAGATAAATATATCTATAGCTATAAGGTTTAAATATCTAGATAGAAATAGGGGTCTGATTTTTTTTATTTTTGTCACATTGAAGTGTTTCAGAACATCAAACACATTTAATTATTATTCAAAGAAAACGCAAGTAAAAGGTTTTTGATTATTACAGGATTAAAAACCTCCTAACTGGTTGGGCGTGTTTGTTGCTTGCTAGGGTTGTTGCTCTAATTTCAATGAGTCTTTTCAAGACCTGTAGAATTTATTTGGCAGAATTGCCATAGTTCCGCCATTTTAAGGTCCGGATAACAACTTTAAATAGGATCCAGGTCAGGACTTTGACTAGGACACCAACAGATTGCTGAATGAACTTTTTTCTTCAGCAGAACTCGGGGTTCAACTAATTACAGCAAGTATTCTTGGTCCTGAAGCAGCAAAACATCCCCAGACCATAACTCCACCTCCACCGTGGTTTGCTGTTGCTACAGTAGCTGCCATTCAAAATGTCCCTTCCCAGTCAAACGGCATTCGAATGGCAGCCCACATCCCTCCATCTCCCAATTAAATCCCCTCCAACTTCCAGCCTTTCACTGAATTAATGGGTCTGAGCAGGAGAAGATGCTTCTCTTTAGATCGTAATGTCCACAAAGCACGACAGAAAGATTATTTTAGCACAAAGATTTATATTGTAAAAGGAATTGGTGGGGACCAACCAAGTACAAGCCAAGGACCAACCAAGGACCAGCCAAGGACCAACCAAGGACCAGCCAAGGACCCACCAAGGACCAGCCAAGGACCAGCCAATGACCAGCCAGGGACCCACCAGGGACCAGCCAAGGACCAGCCAAGGACCAACCAAAGACCAGCCAAGGACCCACCAAGGACCAGCCAAGGACCAACCAAGGACCAACCAAGGACCAGCCAAGGACCAGCCAATGACCAGCCAGGGACCCACCAAGGACCAGCCAAGGACCAACCAAGGACCAGCCAAGGACCCACCAAGGACCAGCCAACTGTCAGCAAAGGACCAGCCAAGGACCAACCAAGTACAAGCAAAGGACCAGCCAAGGACCAACCAAGTACAAGCAAAGGACCAGCCAAGGACCAACCAAGGACCAGCCAAGGACCAACCAAGGACCAGCCAAGGACCAGCCAAGTGTCAGCAAAGGACCAGCCAAGGACCAACCAAGTACAAGCAAAGGACCAGCCAAGGACCAACCAAGGACCAGCCAAGGACCAACCAAGGACCAGCCAAGTGTCAGCAAAGGACCAGCCAAGGACCAGCCAAGGACCAACCAAGGACCAGCCAAGGACCAGCCAAGTGCCAGCAAAGGACCAGCCAAGGACCAGCCGAGGACCAGCGAAGGACCAACCAAGGACCAGCCAAGGACCAACCAAGTACAAGCAAAGGACCAGCCAAGGACCACCCAAGGACCAACCAAGTACAAGCAAAGGACCAGCCAAGGACCAACCAAGGACCGGCCAAGGACCAACCAAGGACCAGCCAAGGACCAACCAAGGACCGGCCAAGGACCAGCCAAATGTCAGCAAAGGACCAGCCAAGGACCAGCCAAGGACCAACCAAGGACCAACCAAGGACCAGCCAAGGACCAGCCAAGGACCAACCAAGGACCAGCCAAGGACCAGCCAAGGACCAACCAAGGACCAGCCAAGTGTCAGCAAAGGACCAGCAAAGAACCAACCAAGGACCAGCAAAGGACCAACTAAGGACCAACCAAGGACCAGGAAAGGACCAACCAAGGACCAGCAAAGGACCAACTAAGGACCAACCAAGGACCAGCCAAGGACCAACCAAGGACCAGCAAAGGACCAGCAAAGGACCAGCCAAGGACCAACCAAGGACCAGCAAAGGACCAGCAAAGGACCAGCCAAGGACCTATAAATGAAAAATGGGTAAATTTTGAATAGCTACTACTGTACAATGTCCTTTTCTGTTACTTTTGCTGCCGATGTAACAGAACTCTTTCGTTCTGCAAAGCTCAGCTTTCATCTCATCAGTCCACCGGATATTTTCTCAATAGAACATCTTGAAGATCTTTTTGTAGCTCAGCAGCGGTTCTGGGTGTTTATTCTTTATAGATGATACTTAAACTTTGACGTTCCGTAAAAGTTAAAAAAATATCCACTGGACTTAGTTTCCAAGATTTGAAGACGTTTCTCCACCTCTCCAGGAAGCTTTCTCAATTCAAATGTCTGGATCCGCAGTGAGTTTGAGTCTTATATAGACAAAGCCTTGTATCGCTTGGAAACATGCAAATGGAAACCGATGAGTGAGTGGTAACTCATCATTACTTGAGTACATCTATTTTTACAGTAATTCTTATACTTAAGTACAAGCCATTTCAGATACTTTAAGACTTTTACTCAAGTAACATTTCAGTCAGTGACTTGGACTTTTACCAAAGTCATATTTTGGAGAGGAACTTATACTTTTACTTGACTCCGGGATTTCAGTACTTTATAGAACACTGCCCTGGTGCATCTAGGGTGCATGGACAATGAATGGACAATGTATCTAATTATCTTATTTTAAGAGTAAAAATACTCATTTCATTGGCAAATCAGGGAAATACACTTAATTTAAGAATATTTTACTTATTTCTCTATTGTTTTTGCAGACCAAATCCTGTCACTAATGTTTATAAGAACAGCCTGCATGCCTTTGTGCTTGATTTTATACACCTGCTGTGGCCATGGGAGGGACTGGAACACTGGGCTCCAATCATTTGGATGTTGGAGGAAAAACCTCAGGAAATATAGTGAATATCTTCAAAAGAAGCTGCAGCTGAATACCAAGCTGCAGGGGTCTGAGAGTGCGCTTCCAGCTGGTGTTTCATTTCCCGCCGCTGATGTGGGGCTGTAAGCATATCATGGAAACGGATCCACACGGTAAGTGGGTCAGGTAAAGGATGGAGGGGGTGGTGGGATACATGCAGGCTCAGGTTGCAGAGATCCAACTGTATATCCTCAGTCATCCAATCTGAGTGACTCGATGACACATACCATCACTCCCAGAGCCATACCACACACTCACATAACCCTGACTAATGCGCAATGCAGTCTGCAATTAACACTCTGACAGGCTTAGAGGGCTTTTATAAACACTGGTCTTCCAATGGAAACTTTAATGATATCTGTATTTACTGTCCCAGGAAATTTCTCCCTGTAGGTAAACTCTACTTTGGTTGGAAGGAAAAAATGTAATTAAAAGAAAAAAAAAGTCAGAGGTTGAAGTTTAACATGTTGCATTTAAACAAATCCTTGTTCATGTGTTACGTCGGTACAAACCGTCCCACCGCTCTGATCTACTGAAAGTCTGAGCGTCTAAAAACTTGATAGCGCCTGAAAAGCTGATCTCCTAAGCAGGTGCAGGTCGGACTGAAACCTGGTTTATGCTTGATGCATTGAACCGCGATCACGCCGGGGTCCTGAACTAGTGCGCAGGTTTTACGCTCTGTCACGGCACATGGTCATGCACCACTGAAGTTTTTCCACTTTTTTTATTTCAGAAAATATGAATTTCAGACTTTTCACACACAAATAAATCATTACTTTAAAAACAGAAGGAAAAGTACGGAAGCCCAGAGCGGCCTTGTCTCTCAGATACTTTTTCGTGATGGTTTTGTGGAGAAAACGGGTTAATTTTCTCATTACCTAAAGATAACGAGAGCTGTTTTCTCGTCATAAGATGACTGGCGTGTGTTAAAACTGATTCCATCCTTCAATACCACAACAGCTGGAGAGGATTTATAAGTATAAGTCACGGCAGCCTATGTGTGATTCTGTAAAAAATCTTGAGTTTAACTTTCAGGAAATGAGACGACGTTGTTGGTTTGATGATTTGCTTCCACTTCTGATTCATAAGCAATTAGACCTATGCCTCCAGGTAGTGCTGTTCGGATTCCAGTTTGTGGGGCTTGTTTATGCTCTTTTGTAGTTCCACCGTTCACCCACTAGATGGTGCCATTGTCTTCTGCTGGTCTGGAGGTTGTTCCTGTTCTTCTCACCTCATACCTGCAGCCTATTGGGCCATCAGTCCCTGAGGAGTATTTAAGGAGCAGACTGTCTTCACTTCATCGTCAGAGTGTTTGCCAGTATTGGGTAGTCTAGCCCCTCTGTGTTTTCTGAGTCAACTTTGAGTCTTCAGAGCTCTTCAGTTCTAACCTTTTTTTTGTCTTTGATTCTTCGGCAGGATTTTCAAGATCCTCTGAATAAGTTGGCCCTTCAAGTCTGGAATAGAGACTGACATTTTTTCGGGAATCCCACGGGTCACGAGATTCCCGTGGGATTCCCGTGGGATGGGAGTCAGCATTAGTAACGATCACGTGATTGGGACGGTACAGGATTAAACATTAACGGGAGCAGACGGGAGCGGGAGCAAACCATTAGTAACTAAAAAAAACTAGGATCTATGCTAAAAAAAAAATAAAATAGAAAGAAAAAATATCCAGTACTGACGCCGCCATTTTGTAGTTTTTTTCCTTGAAGCCTACACTATAATGCGAGTTAAAAAAACTACATGACCCAAAAACCAACAGTGCTTCCGCTCTGAGTTTTTCACCCGCGCTCAAAAACAACAATGGAGGGACCAACAGTTAGTGGCGAACTCGACATCGAAAAAGTTCGAAAAAAGTGAAATCTTATTGAAGACAACAAGAATGGGAGTGGTGCAGGAGCGGGAGTCATTCTGAATGGGAGTGGGAGTAATTTCACCAGGAGTGGGACGGGACAGGATTTAGATTTCTACTCTGGCCCGGGATCGGGACGGGACACAATTTTTTTCTGTGAGAGTGGGAGTGAAAATCCACTCCCATGTCAGTCTCTATTCTGGAAGGGAAAACACTCTTCACACTGAGAAAAGGAGACAGATCTCCTCATCTGAACGCTGAGCCCTTCAGGAACCAAGAGTCAGTCTGCTAAGTTGCTCCTCAGGATTCCCATAGTCTGCCTGTCTGCTCTCCTACGAACCAAGCCTTCTACAGACCAAGCCTCCTCAAGGGGGGTGGAGGGGGGGCAGGTGGGCTCTCCTCATCCTCAGCAGGAAGTCCAAGCGCTTCTGGGTCCTTTTGATCAGTGAGGTGGTGTTTCCAGTCCAGGTGAGGGTGTCTGTGATGAATGTGGTGCTGCTGACCACCTCTACAGCTGAGCTGTTGATGAGCAGTGAAGCGTGGTTACGCCGCTTCTTCCTGAAGTCCACCATGATCTCCTTGGTCTTCTCCACCTTCAGGATCAGGCTGTTATCTCTGCTCCACCAGCTGCTCCACCTCCTCTCTGTAGTCCAGGTCGTTGTCGTCTCTGATGAGGTTCACCACCGTGGTGTCGTCTGCAAATTTCACCATGTGATTAGTGGTGAACCTGGGGACGGTGTAGGTACCAGATTGACTCGGGCTGCCAGATTGACTCGGGGGCCTGCGCCTTTTGAGATGCGTCAGAGCGTCCGCCATCTTAAATGTGGCAAATCTGTAGTTTCTCAATCACTTAAACAGTATCAGAGGGACTTTAATCTCTGAATATACTTTGTATTCGTAGTATTTTTGGTTTTGTAATATTACAAGTTTATTTTTTGTATCCCTTTAGCTTCATTCTCCTGAATTTATTGTCATTACAAATGCAGACCGCGGGCTCAATGTAGTTTGTTTGAGTGGCGTTGCCATAATGTCACGTCATCGGGAGGCGCAAGGCCCATGGCGAATTCGATGACGTCATCGGAAGGCGCAGGGACCATGGAGAATTTCTCCGTAAAATTGTCCGTTTACAAACCGCAATCTCGCTTTCGAATAAAACCTACACCCCGCTATAATTACTTTAGTAAGCTGTCCAGACCAATCAAAATGTTTTGCGCAATTGTGCAAACGTTAAAACAATTATGTATTGTGACGTCATCAAAAGGCGCAGGCCCCCGAGTCAATCTGGTACCTACACCGGTCATAAACTGGGCGGAGCTCCAAGCTTTCTTTTTGAAACGAGTTGTATGATGACTTTATTCTAGTAATGTTACGACTTTATTTTCAAAATAAATAAAAAAAACTCTAACCTGGCCCTAATACTCTTTCGTACTCTTAGAGAACAATTTACATTATATATAAAAAAATCGGAATGATTTAAAATATCTCTGTTATCATCCAATAAATCTGTATCATAAATAATGTCTTTGTTAAAGCATTCCTTTTTTAAAATAGATTTGTGATTTAGTGTTATTCCTCTTCCATAGGGTTGAGTTATAGCGGTTTTTGATTTGAACACTGTTAATTCAGACGCTATTGAAGGCATCATCTGTCGCCACTTACTGACGTCACACATGCGCCCAAAACATGTGAGGCTTGCGGAGAGTTTTCCGTTAATTTAGTGGAGATTTGAACGTTATTTTGTTTGTTGTTTTAGCGGCCACCGCAGGGAGCGGCTAGCGGGCCCAGATGGCTGATGCTGGCGGGGAAGCTTCAGCCTCCTCCGGGGAAAGGAGCGAGAACCGGAGCGGCACTGAGGAGCAGAGCCTGTCCAAGAGGCAGATGAAGAAGCTGCTGAAGCAGCAGAAATGGGAGGAGGAGAGGGAGCTGCGAAAGTAAGCATCGATCTGTCATAGCTGGTAATGCAGGGGGCCCAAAGTGAGACCCGAAGGCCTTTTATGGCCCCTGATTGTCTGCGGTCCCCCAAAGTCATTCACGAGTTACCTTATCTCTTCTTTTCTCTTAATCTTTGATTTTGTGTTTTCTTTAAAGTTCTTCTCAGAAGTGGATGCAGGTTTCTTAAGGCTAAATTCGGTGCTGATTATTTCAGCATCAGTTTAATCAATCCCTACTTTGTGCTGCTCATCAAATTGGGTCGATCCATTTTTCTTACTGTGTTTACTTTATAAAAATGACTCCATGATGTCAAACTTTACAAGCGGCTCGATTAAAAAGAAAAAGCCTAAAACATTGAGGGGCTGCTGCTGAATGCATGAAATAGTCAGTGATTGCATGTCACTACCAGCGGCGGATTTAGGAAATTTGGGGCCCTAGGCAAAGACAGGCAGGGGGCCCTCTGAATAGAGAAATGTTAATAGAATAGACATCCATTATCTGTTCTAGGTTGTGTCCCTCTCTTCTTGTTTTCCTCTCTATGTTTTGTACTCAGCTGACTTTTCATGCTGTCTCTAAAGGAATGAAAGATTTTTTCCAAGCACTAAGCTCACTTAGCTGATTGCTCCTTCCTGTGTTTCCAAAAAGGCCAAAGTAAATAACCCAGTCCTTCTTTTCACTGTAGACAAGCCATGATCTGCTTATCTGTTCTCCATTTTTCATTTGGATGAAATAATAGCTGCATGAATCATGACAGCAGACAAGATAGAGGAGAGCAGGAGGCGGGGTTACCAATCTACTCGCTCTGGAGAGCAGAGTTCGCTGCTTTTAGATGTTGTCTCCAAAGTCTCCAGTAGCAGAAAAAAGTCGCTAGATTTGGCGCTAGGAGCTTTTTAGAAATCAAAGTGCTAGAGGGGTCTGAAAAGTGGCTAAATATAGCGACTAAAGCGCTAAGTTAGCAACACTGCTCTTTGCATGGTTTGTTTTAAAATGGTTTGCTGCTGTCTGTTTGGACCTTTCTGAACATGTGCAGCAAATTGACTGATCCAATATGGTGGACACTGAATTATAAGCATTCTGATGGCATTTAAGAGAAAGGATTTTTATCTAAAACATAATGTGTACAAATAAGAAGTAGTTGTATTAACTATACATGCATTACGATGAGTCTTGGAATCTAAACAGACCTTGGCGCCGCAATATGGTGTAATTAGCCTTTGAATCTGGCATTTAGACGATGCAGACCATATATTCGGATCCAGCTTCTGTTTGTAATGAGAAGGAAGACCATCTGCACCTCTGACATCATCTCCTTTTGTTTTCAGACAGAGAAGAAAGGAGAGGAAGCAGCAGCGCAAACAGCAACGGCAGAACATCCAGCAGGAGAACAGAGGAGACGGCCCGGGGCCCCGGAAACGCCCACGTAGAGACGTGACGCCCAGCTCTCTGAGGCTGGTGGTGGACTGCAGCTTCGATGACCTCATGCTCATCAAGGTCAGCGGGTTTTAAAGCCATTGTAGTTTCCATGGATGCAGGTGAGGCACACTGACCGTCGCTGTGTCTGCAGGACGTTTGGAAGCTCCACAAACAGATCCAGCGCTGCTACGCCGTGAACAGACGAGCCTCGCATCCTGTTCAGGTCGGCCTTTATGTCCGCGTCAGGCGTCTCGGGTTCTGTCCAGGTGTGAAACCTCAACTTTTTTTGTCTTTCTGCAGTTTTATGTGACGAGCCTGGGAGGGCAGCTGAAGCAGAGCTTTGATGACAAGGACAAAGGATGGGTGAACTGGAAGGTACCTGCAGCCGGAAGGCATTTAAAGAGGAGATTGCTGATGTTGTTATTCTCAGGCTTAAGCCTCTGTCACACCTTGAAGATTTAGCCAGACGTTGGAAAAATCTGGCAAAAACGCTTGCATACGTTGGATAAGTTGTGGGGACATTTTGTATAAATTAGGAGCACGCTGAAGCATCCCGGAATACCTAGAGATACGTGCTCAAAAAGCTCCAAATTTCTCGACGTATGCCAGCGTATGTTCATACGTAGGGCATAAGTTAAAGGTCAGTTATCTGACGGTTTACATATGTTAAGTGTAAGTTACTCATAAGTTGTGGCGTCTAGCTTATCCAAAACCTCTGAGTAACTTGTGCTTAACTTATCAAGAACTTCTCTCCAACACATATCAATGTATCTGACTTATTACAGACGACAATGAACGTGTTTCCGTTCATAAGACAAAAGTTCTAGATTCGTTATGAATACGCCCAAAACTGAAAAAATACATATGTGACGGGGGTCTTTCCTGTATCACAGATCATCAGCTCTTCTCTTCTTTTTTTTTTAACACAGAACTCTTAAAAGTAATTTAAACTTTTTTTAAGGCGGATAACTATTGTTTTGACATCGGTCTAACCCTGGAGTTCCCAAACATTCAAACCCGTGACGCCAAAAATAACAATGCACAATTTGCTGCCCCATAAAATACATATTATTTAGGGATGCACGATATAATCGGCCCCCTATCGGTATCGGCCTTAAAACTGAATATCGGACATCGGCCACCCCACCGATATTTAACCCGATATTTGATCCGCTTCTGAGTTTCTAAAGTCTAAAAAAAAAAAAAAAAAAACTACTTCTTCTTCTTCCTCAAAAACTTCGTTTTTACAGACTTAAAAACTTCTAAAGACGAGGGAAAAAATATTGATCCATTAAAATATCCCAATATCTTCATATGCTGATATATTGCCATTTAAAAACACCATATCAATCTCTTTTACTAAAAAAATATTGCTATATGTCATCGTTATGCTACGAAATCCCCCGAAAATTCACGAAATGTTGCCATATTTTTATATGTTGATATATTGACGCGGTATCGATCTATTTTACTAACAAAATCTCACAAGAATTTGCAAAATATCACGAGAGTTTGTAACAGAACGATGACATTTCACCAGATTTTGAAAGTAAAATAGATCGATACCGCGTTTTTAAAAATCTATTTGATATCAGCATATGAAAATATATTTGAGTATATTATTTTTCAAAGTGTCAGAGATGGATAACAAAACTGCTATTTTCAATGACTACTTATTTTTGTCCAGCTTTAACATCGGTATCGATATCGGTTACATGAGGTTTAAAATATCGACATATCGGATATCGGCCAAAATCCCAATATCGTGCATCACTAGTATTATTAATTATAAGTTAAATAAAATAGTTATAAGCTGGTATTTTACTTGTATATTTCCTTTGTCTTTTTTGTCTTTTTCCTTTGAAATTATGTCTATTCACTTTAAGGATAAAAAAAAAATAAAATTATTAACACCAATTTTCATAACCGTTTTTTTTATATGTATGATGATTTAAAGGAAAAGTCCGGTCAGCAAGGAATGATCAATGGATCATTATTTGTACCTAAAGCTAATACGTTTGTGGTGATATAATGAATTTCGCGTTAATCAGTAAAACAATTAATTCATAAATTTTCGTTGCGATCAATGTCATCTCTAGGCCCTTTACAGACACCAGATCATCCAGTCAGATTGATTCAAAGTTTTTTTTATCTGAGAAAAAAACCAGCTGATTGCATCGACTCATTGACTCTTCAGCAATTCCTCACACTGAGCATGCTTGTAGCGACAGTGGAGAGGAAAAACTCTCAAGGCATCTCTCAATCACTCTGTTTCATTAAATTTTTAGTTTCCAATTTTAAGTTTTTGGTTAATTTAATTTCTTAACTTATGTCTTTCTAACTGTTTATGCTTGTCATATTAGCTTCATCTGGTTTGGTTCTGTGTAGCTGTGTCACCATCCTGAAGGGAGGTTTAAAGAAAAAAAAGTTTGATGATGACTTCTTTAAATGTGTTTAAATTAATCTTATTTTTTCCCAAATAACATTCAGTTTGTTGTATTTTTTTATTGTTTGATAGGACATTTAATTGTCTAAGTGCATTTTAGAGTTTGTTGTACATGTTTCATATCTGAAGCACGTAATAGATAAATAATCAACTGTTGCATTCATTCATTTAATGCTTCAATTATCAATTTCGTTTTATATATAAGTCCTTCTTAAATACCTCAGGACTCTCATCACAACTTGGTATCTCCCAACTACCGTTCATAGTCGTAAATGTTCTGCTGGTTCCGTTTTTGTCTAATCAAGCAAGACATTGACAATGGATAGCAGATAGAGGGAGCAGGAACTGGTGTTCTTTACTTGATCTGAATGCGTGGCTTTTTTTTAAATTTATTTATTTATTTATTTTTTTAAGATTTAAAATGCATTTACCGGTCCGTTCTATGTTTAAGTTTTCTTCTCTTCGATATTTAAACAATTTTAATGAACCAGAAATAAGCTGAAGATAAAATATTAGAACAGTTCCAATTGATCAGCCAACGGCATTTCTTGAAATGCAAAGTCTTTAATACGCCTTAAGACCTGCTGTTGCCATGGTGATAGCACAGCTTTTATTTTCGATATGAAGAAAACAAAAAAACGTTGAAGTGTCTCCTTTTACCCTACCACCAGAAATAGAGACCTAACTACTTTACTGTGTTGTGCAAACCATGGGGCCAGTTTGGCTTTTTAGGGCTTAAAATTATGGAGTTAATTTTGTTTCATTATTTTTTTTAAGTGAAGAACATGTTTTGTATATGGCTAAAGAAAAAAAAAATGCAAGCAATTACTTTTATAGTTTTATATTTTCATTTCAAATGTTATTTTTTGAAATCTCTCTTTTTCATACTTGCCTTCTTTTCAAATTGTGTTTTCCAGATCACATTCTCTTCCCTTCTGGGGGCGGGGCTTTCCTTCAGAGACGTATTTCTATTGGTTCGCTGGACGTTAGCAATAGCATTGTCATTGATCAGGAGTTCCGTTTTTGTTTTTGGATAAAGGTCAAGGGACTGGGATCTGTAAAACACGAAATGAAATCAATCAAATATCTTTAAAAAAAAAAGAATTTGAAAATTAAAATCTAAGAAAACAACAAAGTAACTATTTTATTTATATATTGCATTTTTTAAAAATTATTTCCATTTCTAAAATATGTTTTTTCACTTGAAACAATAATGGAACAAATTTCACTCCATATCGGGTCTTTACTCCACTAACACACACAGCAGCTGACCCCTCCCCCTCTAGTTGCTGCGGCATCTCGATAAAAAAAAAAAAAAGTTTATTTCAGACCAAATTTTAGAGCAATTCAACTTTTTTATAGTCTGTCTAGTTTTGGTGACAGAATCTCTTCCTCCCTGTGTGTCTGTTCTACCTGCGGTTCAGGGCATTACGTTTAAAGCGGAACACTACAGCGAAGTGGTGGCTAAAGGTGAGCTGGTGTACCTGACCTCTGACTCCCCCAACGTGCTGGAGGAGCTGGACCAAAGCAAGGCCTACGTGATCGGAGGCCTGGTGGATCACAACCACCACAAGGTGCGCCCCGCCTCCTGCTGCCGCCGCCAGCACATCGGCTTTATTCTCGTAATTTTACGAACTTATTCTCGTAATCTTACGACTTTATTCTCGTAATGTTACTTTATTCTCGCAATTTTACGACTTTATTCTCGTAGTGTTACGACTTTGTACTTGTGACTTTTTTCTCGTAATTTTACGACTTTATTCTCGTAATCTTACTTTATTCTCGTAGTGTTACGACTTTATTCTTGTGACTTTATTCTTGTAATTTTACGACTTTATTCTCGTAATGTTACTTTATTCTCGTAGTGTTACGACTTTATTCTTGTGACTTTATTCTCGTAATTTTACGACTTTATTCTTGTAATGTTACTTTATTCTCGTAGTGTTACGACTTTATTCTTGTGACTTTATTCTCGTAATTTTACGACTTTATTCTCGTAATGTTACTTTATTCTCGTAATTTTACGACTTTATTCTCGTAGTGTTACGACTTTGTACTTGTGACTTTTTTCTCGTAATTTTACGACTTTATTCTCGTAATCTTACTTTATTCTCGTAGTGTTACGACTTTATTCTTGTGACTTTATTCTCGTAATTTTACGACTTTATTCTCGTAATGTTACTTTATTCTCGTAGTGTTACGACTTTATTCTTGTGACTTTATTCTCGTAATTTTACGACTTTATTCTCATAATGTTACTTTATTCTCGTAGTGTTACGACTTTATTCTTGTGACTTTATTCTTATAATAAAGTCACAAGAATAAAGTCTGCTCTGTTGGACGCAGCTTTGATTTGTGTTTCAGGGCATCACTTACGAGCGGGCCAAGGAGCTTGGGATCGAACACGCGCAACTTCCTCTCAGCAGCTTTGTCAGGATGAACAGCCGGAAGGTTCTGGCTATAAACCACGGTGAGAAATGCAGAGTGGTGCACAACTTTACACGAGTGAATAAAGTGAATGTGATTGGTCGTTTATTAAGGGGGCTGGATTGTTGTGGTGGAAGATTCACAAGCATGTTTGGTTGTGGCCGGTTTCTCGGTAGCATCTTGCTAACCAGTTAGCAACTTAGTGCTAGCAGGTTCCCAATGGGAAATTCCATTGGGACCAAGTAGCACTAAATTGGTGACTTAGAAACGACGCTGTCAAGGAACGCTATGGACAGCAGAAACATGTAAGAGGAGGAGAGTTTAGTGTCGGAGGTCGTGGATGAGTCTCCTCCGTCATCCATTTTTTATTTAGAGGAGGAAAGCGGGGACGAAGATGTTGTGGAAGAGGACGCCAGGGCGGCAGAAGCTTGGTTTGGTGTAGAAGGCTTCCAGCCGTACATGTTTGAGCCCTTGCCTCGCAACGCTGCCAGTTCTGTTAGCTCTACGCCTGCCGAAGACACAGACGTCCATCCCCGTGAACACTGGGACGCAACTCAGTGGGAAAGGAAAGGATTCTGATTTCAACCGTTGCGTATATTAGCTGCGACCAGTGATGGGCAGTAGCGCCGCTACATGTAGCGAAGCTATTAGTTTAACTACATTTTCCAGTAGCTTCACCGTAGCGTCGCTGCTTTATTTATCAAAAAACTTTCCTGTAGCGACGTTATTGTTTTGATCAAGTAGCGACGCAGCGTCCACAAACGCTACAAAATCCAGGGCAAAACTTAGAAATGAAACCAGGTTTTCTATTTTGAAACAACAATCAGCCACAAGCTACTGTAAATAGCAGTTTCAGCTGACGCTCTTATAAGTGGCGTAGTAGCGGAGGCACACTCAGTAGAGTTAAACAAGCGCACCCTTTCCGAGGCTGTCGTTCTATTGGCTGGAAAGGTTGCTAGGCAACGATCCAACTGCAGTCTGAGAGAGCAAAACAAATCCGCAAGCAGAGCCTTCGGGTTTGCGAGCGTAACAGAGCGCGGTTTGTGCGCGAAGAAAAGGAGGCAAGCGAGAGGAGAAAATATCTGTGCAAGAAGCATTAAATCTGAGAGAAGAAACAAAGAGAGAAGAGAAAATATTTGAGAGAGAGCGCATGTTTTGAGTGTGAGCATTATAAGTTTTGAGAGCAAGAAGATGAAATTCTTTTCTCAAATTGAAATGATGTGCTCTTGCATTATGGCAGGATAATTCTCCCATATCTATGTGCCACTAAGATACTCAAATTAGAGAGCAGTAGTGAAACTTCCATATTGTGTTTTCATGGCCTAGTTTACCTGACAGGATGTGTACATAAATCTGTTTTTAGGCTTTGCACAGACAAGATGTTTTTATTTATGGAGGAACAGCTCTACCGTATATAAAATAAATACATAAATAAATAAGCATTCAATTAATTGCCTCCAAAAATACAATGAATAAATATGTAGGTAGAAATTAAATTAAATGGTGAGACATATATATATGTATCTCTTAATTAGCTTCTTTATTTTTTCACCTTCTTTTGTAAACAGTTTTGTTTGTTACTTGAATCAACTCTTTAATTGAGGTCTTTTGTAGGGTTTTGTTTTCCCTAGAGATGTCCATTGAATGCAAACTCATAGCCATGTCTCGATGTGTAGAACATTACACAGTACCTTTAATTTGGTTCTAATAACAGCAGATTGTTTACTAGTTTGTCTACTAGTAATTACTTTAGTATTTATTTTAATATGCTGATCATAAAGCAATGTTTACACTGTGATATGTCATTGGCTGATCTTTAATAAATATTTTAACTAGTGTGTCAGACTCATTTTGAATTGACATTAGGTTGGTACAACGTTAAGTAGCTTCTGATGTAGTTAAGCTACTTTGAACACATTAGTGTAACTTAGCTTGCTATAATTCTTTAGGTGGTAGCTGTTGTGTAGTGAAGCTTAATTTATTGTTGAGTAGCTGATAGCTTAGCTCACTACACTGGACAAGTAGCTTGCCCAACACTGGCTGCGACATATGAATCAAGATGCTATGACCGAAAACAATTGATTGACAGATGACCGTTGATATATGATTGGATGAATTTAGGTGTTCAGGCTGATGTAGAACTAACTGGCCTGCAGAAGATAACCAAAAAAAACACAGGAATTTTTTAAAAATAGAAATTTTCTAAATTTTGGGACAATATCGTCTGATAAAGAGAACGTTTATATACATATTTAGGCCAGAATAATTTGACATTTAAATATGGTTTCTCTACAACTTTAAATGAAACGTTTCATTTTACTACATTTTCAACACAGAATCTTGAACTTTTTATCATCTCCTTGAGCCTGGCGGGCCTGGTAGCGGTGCCATCTGATAGCAGCTGTTTATCTATTTATAGAAATGGCCAAAACACAGTCACATGGTGTTTCATCCACATGCCTTTCAAAATGGGGCTTTAAATTTTCTAAAAGATGTTTCAAAATTATTTTTTCTTAACTACGTTTTTTTTTATACCTGTGTAAACAAATAAAATGGGATTTGAAATTCTACCTGACTGCACCTAATGCAATGCAGGTATTCATTTTTAGCCCCGCCCCTTAATTGAAACCATCATTGGAAACTAGAGGCTCCGACCTTTCCAAGGAGGGGTCAGAGGTCATTGTGCAACTATTTCAGGTGATGCAATTGACATGTGTTACATAAGCTTGCTCTGTTGTTCTTGTATTATATTGAGTTGGTTGATATTATTGGTAAATTTCAATGAAACAACGACTAAATCGTAGGAGCAAAGGCTTTGCCTTATGCAGAAGGTCTCCATTAATATAAGTCTGACCAGATTCCCTTTTATGAGTGGAAAAAATGCATTTTTACATAATTTGGCCACATTTGGCGCACATTTCCTCCTAGCACACTGCCCACTAAAACCTTTGTGGAACAAACATGCTTCAACTTCAGTTCAAATTTGCTTGACTTATAGTCAAGATGTGGATCTATAAAGTCTGAGGGTTCATCCAGAGTTTCAAATGGGCTTTCATGGTGTTTTGCTGAGTTTATTAGGAAAAAAAAATCTTTGCAAGACTCTTTGTTTAATCACCTATAAATCAGACCTGGTGACATTTAAAATATTCCTCGATTTTTTTCTGTCAAACAAATGCAAACAATTGTGTTTCACATTTATAGTTTGGGAGCTGGACTTAACCTGACTCCACCAGATGGATTTGCTCCGCATATCCATCTGGAAACCTTCCGTTGAAGTAATTTTGGGAAGGGGCGAAAATACTGGTTAGCTGATTGGCCTATGTTGGTGATAGACGGGCCAAATAAACCAATCAGATCAACGAAGCATATGACGTACTAACAGAGCGACGACGAAAACACAACCACAAGCCAGGCTACTCTTGCCGAAACCAGTCGGGAGAAGAGCAAACACATCTTTTCCTCTGAGAAAAGCCTCCAGAGCAGTGTTTTGCTCTTCTTTCAGTGAAGAAATACTCTGTAATTCCGATAAAACTTGCTCGATAGCCACGCTAACGTTAGTTTCATTGGCTGAAGCCGCCATGTTCTTTAGACTGAACTGTTGCGCTTCTCGTTGCGTCACACCTCAACCCGCCTCAAAGCCAACGCTGATTGGACGTTCGTTTGGTGAACGGCTCCAAATTTTCTTTAACGGAGAGTCTCCAGACTGATTAGCGAGTGAAATCTTGAAAGCTCGCGAGATCAGGATGGTCCCACGAGGCTAAGCTGGACTTGCTTTAATTCACGTGTAATTTCAGGCAGATTTGCTCCTAAGAACCTCTGGGCTTAAAGGATAAACACTCTGTCACAAAGGTAAATAAAGGCAAATTTATGTTTCTGATGCATAGCTTCTGCCACCGTCAAATCGTGTCCGACGAGGGTTTGCGTCGGACCATCGCAAACCCGCGAAGACCTCAAGCGGATTAGCGCAGACAAAAAGCAGCTGTGATTGGTCCTTTGTATGCCTTTCCGGCTGTCTGTGTGGTCGTCCTTCTAGATTCAAGGCGCGCCATTTTTAAAACCCGCGGAACAACTACAACGGACAACTACGACGAAAGGTTAATCGGTCTTTTTGCGAACTCCATAAACAGAACCTGTTCCTCTTCGATGTCTAGCAACTCTAGATCTCCATGACCCTGATGTCTTGGAGATGCACCATTGTTGTTTTGAAAGATAAAAACTCCCGCCAGCGCCGCCAAAGTTCTTGTGACCATCTGCTTAAGTTCTCACAAGTTCTTTAATCGGCTCCCCCTAGTGCTTTGGCGGGAAACTGCTGTCCCTAGAAATTCCAGATCGACGGTGCAGAAGCATCCAGCAGACCCAAGCGACATTTGATGTGTGCAGGAAGTCTAATCTTCCCTTTAATATTGACTCGCTGTGTAAAATGACTACTTCCTGACTAAAGTGACGTCACGGCATCCCTCAGTGGGTCACGTGACCAAATGAGGAATTTTGGGTCGTCTGTTATCTTAGTGAATTATTTTATGCTATAAACAACAAAAATGTTGGACATTTTTTCACTTGTGATGTATTTTTTTGTACATATTATCAAATTTATAACTGTAAGTGTTTTCTAGTTGATCTTTAAGGAGTCAATGTGATAAAAAATATTTTATTATTTCCACTAAGTACATTTAAAGAAATGAACACATTGAAGCGATTTTGACTCCCTCAGAAATAAGAATTTGACTGGAAGTGAACTTTTCCGGGTGTCTGGAGTCCAAAGGATCCGGGTTTGTTTTTTACGGACGTTCTCGTTTCTACAGTTTTTGAGATCATCCTGGCGTATCTTGAGAAGGGCGGCTGGCAGGAGGCCTTCTTCTCCATCCTCCCTCAGAGAAAAGGAGCCGTGGCCGTCAGCCAGGATGGAGGCGCCCCTCAGGAAAACAACGAGGAGGAGGAGGAGGAAGGCTCCACTTCGGACTCGGACGCTGCAGAGCAAACAGAAATCAGAGACTAAACATGTGGGACTAAATGGCGCCTCCCCGCAGAGTTCCAACATCTGTTTTTGTTTCTCGTTTTCAGACGTTTTGTTTTACTGGATATTTATTGAAATGTTTAATTTTGCTGCAGGTTATGGAAGGAATGAAGTTTTTATTTTTGTTCTTCAGGCTCATTTTCTTTACCATCGTTGCTCTTTGGACTAAAAAGTCGGATTTGTGCCTAAATGATTTGAAGAAGATGAAAAAATGCGTAAAGCCTGAATAATAATAAACTGCATACCTGTTTGCTGGTTTAAGCTTTAAATCTCAAAGGATTGGATTATAAATCTGCTTCACTACAAGTGAGACTGTTTTGGTATTTTATTTTTTTTATTTAGTCATGGCTACAGTTTTGACCCTCGTATATATCATATTATATGGATATTTGTTTAACAGACATTGCTGTAGTGCTACGTGGTAAAATTACTGTAAAATAATGTATTTCAGATACGATTAAAAAAATAACTAAACAGATATAGGTATAAAAATTAGAGCTACATGTGATTACATTTTTTTTTTCTTTCAGTTTTTCAAAAACAAAACCAGGAATAAAAATACAAATAATGATAAATAAAAGAAATAATAAGATAAAAGTAAAAAAAAAAGTTATTGAACATATACACATCTTACTGGCATGTGTACTTTTCAACAGAGTTGGAACTTTTTTATTTATACAAAATATGTATGAACATTATGAATATAAGGATTTAAAGGTGTATATGTAAAAAAATAAAACATTTAAATCATCCTGACAAGGACTAAGCAAGAGAAAAGTGACATTAAAATCAAACTTCTCAAAGCCCCCTTTTTTTTTTTTTTTTTTTTTTTTCAACGAGCTCTTAAGACCAAATCAATAAAAAATACCATATAATGAGTTTAGGCAACTTTACAGTTAAGAATATATATATTTTTGTTTTGTTTGCCATACTTACAACAAATATTTGTGACGGAATATGTTCGGCTAGAGATTTTTTTCTTCTATTTGGAGAATAATTTCGTAACTTTACGGGAGTAAAATAATAAAATTACAAGAATAAAGTCGCAATATTACGAGAATAAAGTCATAAAATTACGAGAGTAGTCATAAAATAATGAGAAAAAAGGCGTTATATTACGAGAAAAGTCATAACACTATGCAAGTAAAGTCATCAAATTTCAGGAATAAAGTAAAATTACGAGAATAAAGTCGTAAAATTCTGAGAATAAAGTAAAATTACGACAATGAAGTCATAAAATGATGCAAATAAATTCATAAAATTATGAGAAGAATGTCACAACGAGAATAAAGTAAAATTATGAGAACAAAGTAACATTACGAGAACAAAGTAACATTACGAGAATAAAGGCGCAACAGGAATAAAGTCGTAAAATTATGAGAAAGTAACATTACGAGAATAAAGTAACATTGCGAGAATAAAGTCGCAACAGGAATAAAGTCGTAAAATTATGAGAATAAAGTAACATTACGAGAATAAAGTAACATTACGAGAATAAAGTAACATTACGAGAATAAATTCGCAACAGGAATAAAGTCGTAAAATTATGAGAATAAAGTAACATTATGAGAATAAAGTAACATTACGAGAATAAAGTAACATTACGAGAATAAAGTCGTAAAATTACGAGAATAAAGTAACATGAGAGTAAAGTCGCAACAGGAATAAAGTCGTAAAATTATGAGAATAAAGTAACATTACGAGAATAAAGTCGCAACAGGAATAAAAATGAGAATAAATTCGTAAAATTACGAGAATAAAGTCGTAAAATACAATCGTATATCAGATAGGATGTGGATTATCATGTGAAGTTATACTTGGGAATCAGGAAATCTTTTAGCAGTAGCATCAAACTGGGCAGGAGGTCAAAGTGGACTCTGGTTGCTGATTGGTGGAGCTGGTCGGACGTCATCTGCTGGGCGGAGCTCCAAGCTTTCTTTCTGAAACGGGTTGTTGTATGATGAGTTTATTCTTGTGATAAACAAATTATAAAATCTCTATCCTGGCCCTTCAACTCCGTCGTAGAATATAAGTACTTCAACTTCTGTAATGGGTATTTCTAATTTTTTATACATCCTCGAAATAGTGTTATGATCCCATTATATATATATATCTATCTATCTATCTATCTATCTATCTATCTATCTATCTATCTATCTATCTATCTATCTATCTATCTATCTATCTATCTATCTATCTATCTATCTATCTATCTATCTATCTATCTATCTATCTATCTATCTATATATATATTATGTTCCTCTATTTAAACATTTTTAAATGAATCTCTTAGCTTCGGATAGATAGAATCTAAGAATCTTTCAAACATATTTGCAGAAATTAACTCGTTCAAAAAGCCAAACCGGAAATGCCGGTAACCATGGTAACCAGGTAACAAGGACAAGAAGCTGCTGGTTTCCGTGTCATTTCGCATTTTTAAAAGAAGACTCGAATGTCCCAGAAAGCGCTGAAAGTCTGGACTGAAGTCAAACTCGGAGCGGTAAGAAGCGGCCGGGTCTCGGTGCTTCTGGCTCGGTTCGGGAGTTCGGACGGTACCTACCTGGGTTCGGTTCTCCTGCCACCCGCTGGAAATATTTTTGATTTTATATTCACCTTCAAATTATTCCGCTCATTTTGTTATAAAAGAAAGGTGTCTTTATTGGGTTCAGAAATCATTCAGAACTTTTAAGACATCAAAGTGAATTAATCAACCATGAAGCCGAAAAGGTGTGAAAGAAAAAACAGTTAGGCCTTTTTTTTAATTTTTACTCCAGATTAATGGTTTAACTTGATTAAAAAATATTTAAAGTCTAAAATAGGAGATAAATGTAGCTGTTCCTGGTGTTGCTCTGCTTTCATTAAGATGTTGTAGCTGATGGTTGCAGTGAGCTAAGCTCTCCTGTAGGGGTCAGTGTCACACAGGCTCTGGAGAAGCCTCTGATGGTATGGAGTCACTTTTGATCCATTATTGTTGCAAGCGAAAAGCATGTTTTGGTAATGGGAATTTGATGAAAATGGTGGCCAGAATTGAAATTTTAAAACATTTAATAAAAATAAATAAATAATTTTTTTTCTACTTTGTCGATCTTTAGTACAGTGGAATTAGCTTACAGTGATCATGTTGGTCCAGAGCCATTTGAACACTATAAGCGGTTGATTACTATAGCAGAATATACCGTTATTTCACTTATTTTTTATGCAGAATATCATCAAAATGCCAGTTTTGTGGTTTTTCATTTTTTTTTATTACAGTATCACTCAACTTTAATTACAGTATACTGCGCTGTGCGCAGACATAACTCTGGTAGCCTGGTGCAGCCGGTGCATTTTTTTAACAAACAAATGGTTTCATAGAACAACATAGAAGATAACTCCAGGTTACAGAAAATTAAAGCTAGCCTCTGCTGTTTTGTGTTGCGGATCTGCTGCACCGCATTAAGAAATCACTTCACATATTTATCCATGGTTCCCTGGATCAGAGTGTTGTCCAACACAGAGTTCACTGCTTTTTCAAAATGATGTAAAAGGGTCAAATTTTTTGAAACCAACATGCAGGAGACCAGTCTTTAAAATGCAAACTGCATTCCTCATGTCCGGTCTGGAAGAGACAAAAGTCTCCTCTTCTCCATCCCCCCCCCCTCCTCGCTGCGCGCAGCACTGTCACCCGCATCAAAGCGCTCTTATACCTCATCCGTCACAGGCTCTGACACCGGAGTGCTGTCATCACTTTCGATCCACTTATTAATTATTTTTGCACATGTTTACTATATCTGTGAGCACTATAAGCGAATTCCACTGTATTATCATTATTAACAGAACTGGCAGTGTTGCGAGGCAAGGGCTCAAACATGTACGGCTGGAAGCCTTCTACACCAAACCAAGCTTCTGCCGCCCTGGCGTCCTCTTCCATAACATCTTCGTCCCCGCTTTCCTCATCTAAATAAAAAATGGATGACGGAGGAGACTCATCCACGACCTCCGACACTAAACTCTCCTCCTCTTGCATGTTTCCTCTGTCCATAGCGTTCCTTGACAGCGTCGTTTCTAAGTCACCAATTTAGTGCTACTTGGTCCCAATGGAATTTCCCATTGGGAACCTGCTAGCACTAAGTTGCTAAGTGGTTAGCAAGATGCTTCCGAGACACTGGCCACAACAATCCCGCCCCCTTCATAATTGACCAATCACATTCACTTTGTTCAGTCGTGTAAAGTCGGGCACCACTCGGAAGAATTCGGAAACGTAACGGTTGGAACAGCCGCTTCCCTACGACTTTAACCTCTTAACCGTTTCCTTCCTAAATGGAGCTACTTTGGCCCCGTCCACACGAAGTCAAACCCTGGCCTAAACGCACAAATTTTTCACCAAACCAGCCTCTCATCCATACGAAGCCGGCGTTTCGGGGGTCTGTAAACGATCTTTTTTTTATTAAGCCTTCAGAGTGTGAAGATTTTGAAACACTGTTTTCGTGTTTCCATCTTTAAGCTCTAACATTTTTTTTCTTACACGCATGCGTCATAGCGTCGCCTCTAAACACGCATGCGCGACACAGTATCACAACAACAATGGCAATCTTCTTCTTCTGGAATATCTCCAGGAAGAACAGAGCAATATCGACGACATAGTTCAGCACCTGAATTCTGAATTTGACTGAACCACGAAAATGGACCCGCAGGGCAACCATGTATAAATATTAGTGGGCATGCCCAACATTTCGTCGCCTATTTTTGCTTTGGCACCACAGCGCCACTTACAGGCCTGGCATACATTTTGCAGCGTTTTCATGCATTCGTGTGGACGATCACATTTATTTTACGTCTCCTTCTTTGCGACAAACGTTCTGGAAAATATTAGCCTTTCGTGTTCGTTTTGACTTCGTGTAGACGGGGCCTTTATCTTCACATTTTTAAACACAGAGGTGTTTATAGATCAGTACTTTTAGACATCTGCTTTTGTCTTTGTAAACCCCAGTCAACCCCAGCCTTGGCAGAAGGCCACTCCAGCTAAGCCTGGTTCTGCTGGAGGTTTCTACCCAAGTAGTTTTTCTTCCCTACTGTCGCTGCATGCTTGTTCGGTACGAGGGATTGCTGTAAAGTCAAAGACGCAGTCGAAGCAAATGTCTACTGTCGCCCAGGAGGAGCGAAAACAACCAATCTGATCGGATCGTCGGACTCGATTGTCTGCCTTCAGATGACGTGCTGTGAATTGGTGCTATATAAATAAACCAAAATGAATTTAAAATTATTACATTTTCTGGCAAAGTGTTAGCACCCTCTGCTGGTAGCCAGGAGCATAATAAATCATTCATCATGTGACTTTGATCCTCCTGACTGTGTTGACGTTTTTTTCTCCGATGTTCTCAGGTTTCTTGTCCCGGAGTTCGTCTGTCAGCCAAAAATGACATTTTCCTCAGCATGTTCTTCATGGATCAGCTCCATCAGTCCGAGAGTCTTCCTGCCGTCTTTCCTCTGCTGTTCCACCAGAAGATGACGTTTGAAAAGGCAGATATACACATAGACCATGAAGAAAAAGTTGCATGACTTACAAAACATGAAGTTGTTTCTGTGTTTAGATGATTGAAGAGGTGCAATCATTGTTTTCCTCTCAGATCTTCAGGCATGCAGCTGATCCAAAAGACATCGCTCTGCTGCTCGAGAGTAGGGGACTCCTTTTCCTCTTGTTTCTGAATAAAAGCTAAATTTAACATATTGCACAGCTGTATTAGTGGAAGTTTTCCTTTTTTTTTTAGAATGATTTAGAGGAAAAGTCCACTCATATTCAAAATTCTAACTTCTGAAAGTTCTTTGAATATGAAATTGCAAACTGTTCAATAAATGATCAGTGTTTTTAATTCAGAGTAATTTCCATTTGAATGTGCTTTACTGGAGGCATCCATGTTTGTCAAAGAACACTACTGCCACCTACTGGTTTGTGACGTCACGGTGCGGTATCGGCTGTTGATCAAGTCCCAGTGCTGTATCTGGTGTTTGTCACAACGCGCTATTATCCAAGTCATCTAGAAAACATTCTTCTTCCAAATGTTGGCTACATATTACGTGTTTTTTCTCTGGCCAGAAGTTCGATGGAAAATCCTCCCTCTTCAAGTTGGCGATCCAACGACCAACCCGTCCGTGGAGGATCAGGAATCAGAAAGGTGGAATAACTCTTTTTTTTTCACTTTTACCCGATGTATTCCAGCATCCAGCTGCCATGCACGTGGGCATTGTCAGTTTCACTATAGCTCTGTAGAATTTCAATGGTGAAGTCCTCTGGAAATCTTCAATAATTGTTGTTAGGGATGCCGATATTGGGATTTTGGCCGATATCCGATATGCCGATATTTTAGAACTCATGTACCCGATAACCGATATCGATACCGATGTTAAAGCTGGACAAAAATAAGTAGTCATTGAAAATAGCAGTTTTGTTCTCCATTTCTGACATTTTGAAAAATAATATACTCTAATATATTTTCATATGCTGATATCAAATTGATTTTTAAAAACACGGTATCGATCTATTTTACTTTCAAAATCTGGTGAAATTTCATCGTTCTGTTACAAACTCTCGTGATATTTTTTGCAAATTCTTGTCAGGTTTTGTTAGTAAAATAGATCGATACCGCGTCAATATATCAACATATAAAAATATGGCAACATTCCGTGAATTTTCGGGGGATTTCGTAGCATAACGATGACATATAGCAATATTTCATTAGTAAAAGAGATTGATATGGTGTTTTTAAATGGCAATATATCAGCATGTGAAGATATTGGGATATTTTAATGGATCAATATTTTTTCCCTCGTCTTTAGAAGTTTTTAAGTCTGTAAAAAATAAGATTTTGAGGAAGAAGAAGAAGTAGTATTTTTTTTTTTTTTTTAGACTTTAGAAACTCAGAAGCTGATCAAATATCGGGTTAAATATCGGTGGGGTGGCCGATGTCCGATATTCAGTTTTAAGGCCGATACCGATAGGGGGCCGATTATATCGTGCATCCCTAATTGTTGTTGATTGCAGATGTGTCTAGTAGTTCCCATTGATTTAGCTTGTAAAGCGGGGAGAATGGCGCTAGGCTTACCGCACCGTGACGTCACTGCTGGAAGATGGCAGGAGGGAGGGGTTAATATATTTGGGCAAAAATGGTTGCTCCCAGAATCAGTGATCGCAACAAAAAATTTTGTGTTTAATTTTTTTACTGATCAACGCTAAATTCATTAAATCACTGCAAATGTATTAGTTTAGATAATGATCCATTGATCATTCCTTGCCGACCGGACTTTTCCTTTTATAAAATCTTCTTTGCCAATGATGCACACAACAAAAACATCAAATTAATATCAATATCTTGTGAACCATTTTACTGCTCATACAGAAAAATGTGCCTAACGATCCTTTAGATGGCCTGATTGTGTATTTATGGTCTCTTCTGCAGATGAAACTGTCAGGATAGAACTGGTGCAGCTGATTCCTCCAGGTAAGAAACAGTCTACATGATGCAGACTTTAGACGATATCTGCTTTTTTTCTCCCTCCAGTTAAATTGATCCATACATCTCACTTAGTATTCATACTTTTGGTTTGTTTGATCTGGTTTCCCTCCAGATGTCTGTAAAGGTTATATTTATGTTTAGAACAAACACTATAAAAAGTGACAAAATGTACACTCACCGGCCACTTTATTAGGTACCCCATGCTGGTAACGGGTTGGACCCCCTTTTGCCTTCAGAACTGCCTCAATTCTTGGTGGCATAGATTCAACAAGATGCTGGAAGCATTCCTCAGGGAGTTTGGTCCATATTGACATGATGGCATCACACAGTTGCCGCAGATTTGTCGGCTGCACATCCATGATGCGAATCTCCCGTTCCACCACATCCCAAAGATGCTCTATTGGATTGAGATCTGGTGACTGTGGAGGCCATTTGAGTACAGTGAACTCATTGTCATGTTCAAGAAACCAGTCTGAGATGATTCCAGCTTTATGACATGGCGCATTATCCTGCTGAAAGTAGTCATCAGAAGTTGGGTACATTGTGGTCATAAAGGGATGGACATGGTCAGCAACAATACTCAGGTAGGCTGTGGCGTTGCAACGATGCTCAATTGGTACCAAGGGGCCCAAAGAGTGCCAAGAAAATATTCCCCACACCATGACACCACCACCACCAGCCTGAACCGTTGATACAAGGCAGGATGGATCCATGCTTTCATGTTGTAGACGCCAAATTCTGACCCTACCATCCGAATGTCGCAGCAGAAATCGAGACTCATCAGACCAGGCGACGTTTTTCCAATCTTCTGTTGTCCAATTTCCATGAGCTTGTGCAAATTGTAGCCTCAGTTTCCTGTTCTTAGCTGAAAGGAGTGGCACCCGGTGTGGTCTTCTGCTGCTATAGCCCATCTGCCTCAAAGTTCGACGTACTGTGCGTTCAGAGATGCTCTTCTGCCCACCTTGGTTGTAACGGGTGGTTATTTGAGTCACTGTTGCCCTTCTATCAGCTCCAACCAGTCTGGCCATTCTCCTCTGACCTCTGGCATCAACAAGGCATTTCCGCCCACAGAACTGCCGCTCACTGGATGTTTTTTCTTTTTCGGACCATTCTCTTTAAACCCTAGAGATGGTTGTGCGTGAAAATCCCAGTAGATCAGCAGTTTCTGAAATACTCAGACCAGCCCTTCTGGCACCAACAATCATGCCACGTTCAAAGTCACTCAAATCACCTTTCTTCCCCATACTGATGCTCGCTTTGAACTGCAGGAGATTGTCTTGACCATGTCTACATGCCGCCATGTGATTGGCTGCTTATAAATTAAGTGTTAACGAGCAGTTGGACAGGTGTACCTAATAAAGTGGCCGGTGAGTGTAATATTCTAAAAAAAAAAGTTTTAGCACCTAATTTGCATGGGTTAGCGGAAGTATTTGCTTGTGAAATTAGTATTTTTGCACTTAAAAGAAGAAAAGAATATCTCTAACATCTTATCTCAAGTTCAGTTTAGATAATCTTCCTATTTCAATCAATCAATCAATCAATCAATCAATCAATCAATCAATCAATCAATCAATCAATCAATCAATCAATCAATCAATCAATCAATCAATCAGTCAATCAATCAATCAATCAATCAATCAATCAATCAATCAATCAATCAATCAGTCAATCAATCAATCAATCAATCAATCAATCAATCAATCAATCAATCAATCAGTCAATCAATCAATCAATCAATCAATCAATCAATCAGTCAATCAATCAATCAAGTGTAAAAGTGACCATAGACTCTAATTTATGGCTGTGAAATTGAAGGCTGTTCACGTCTGTGGTAAAATTCGAACTAGTTCCCTACAGTGCCATAATGTCCTGCAGGATTTATATACTGTTCAACCTTTGGTTATAAACAAATGCAGCTTCTTGGCAGTGTCATTTCTACAACCAGGAAAATCATAGAAATAAGGATTCAGTTGGAATGATGTTGGTCCAAACCGGACAAACAAGCCTGGAGATACTTGTTTTTAATGTCTTTTCTTAAAAAAGGAGTATTTATCATTAAAGTTTTCAAACCCAAGGTGCCGTCTGAAATGTTTCAGTCAGGAAAATGACTGACATAGCATGACAAGAACTTGGCAGGAAAAATAAAAGGCTTGGTTCTAATGAAACCCAAAGGTCTGCTGTTGACTCAAAGCGGATGTTTCTCCTTTCTACGACTGTGGTCGTTTTGTAGCTGGAGACACCCTGGCTTTCTATGAAGAAGACGCTCGAAGTTTCTTGTTTCCAGAGCCCAAACTTGTTCCCCCGTTCTCCGGATTGGGTCGAGAGGTTCTGATGACGAGAGCTGCTCACTTCCGTGTGAGTACATCCCTTTTAAACCAATTCAGTTATTTTGGTTAGAACATTCAGGAGGTACATTTCTGTAAAGAAAAGCCTCGCAAATGTTAATTCAATTCAATTTATCTCATCTCAAGGCACTTTCCAGTTTACCAGATCATCCAGTCAGATTGATTCAAAGCTGATTGCATCGACTCATTGACTCTTCAACAATCCCTCACACTAAGCATGCTTGTAGCGACAGTGGAGAGGAAAAACTCCCTTTGAACAGGAAGACACCTCCAGCAGAACCAGGCTCAGTGTGAGCGGCCATCTGCTGAGGCCCACTGGGGTTCAAGGAGATAGAAGCAGACATAGAAAAAGAAGCATAGATACAAAAGGCAACTTCTAACCACCTCCACAGGCGGGAAACACACAGCCAGGTAGACGAGCTCCGAGCCAGCTCCCATGTCAGAGGATGAAGAGAGCACATCCAGTTAGTCACAGTCAGAGAAACAGGACTACACTGGAAAACAGGCCAAGCTCCAACATCTAGAAACAAAGGTGTTGATGGCAGCAGCACAGCTGATATTTCTCTCCAGGATGGAGTCACAGCCAAACAGGAACAGACCAGATGAAGCTACTATGAGAAAAAGCAGAGAGAGCAGAACGTTAGAGATTGAACTAATAGATTCTGCAGAGTGGGAGAATAGAGATAGAATGAAGCAGAATGAGGAAAAAGGGGTCCCTATGTCCTCCAGCAGTCTAAGCCTATAGCAGCAGAACTATAGAGATAGATCAGGATAACCTGAGTCACTCTAACTAAAATGTATCAAAAAGGAAAGTTTTAAGCCTAGCTTTAGAAGTAGACGGGGTGTCTGCCTCATGGACAAAAAATGGTAGTTGCTTCGACAGGAGAGGAGCCTGATAACTAAAACTTACCATCTCCTCTCCAGGGTATTGCTCCTCGGCTGGAGTTTTCCACAAAGACAGCCATCACTGAATGCCCAGCGGATACAGAGGTCACGGTTTACCCAACTGCTCCACTTGTAAGAATGCTTTTTATGTTTTTAAATGTATCGAGAGCTGTAATGAAAAGGTGTGTTTTCTCTGAACTGTCATAGAGAGTTATTTGTAGCTTAGAAAAGATGGGGTTATTATGAAAAGTAAAGCAAATGTTTGTGAGATGTCGGCAGGATCAGAGCCAACAGTCATGGTTCTTTGGTGAGACGTAGAAGGTAATAATGCTGCTTTAAAGGTATCAAATTAAAGGGGCTGTGAAAACTGTCTTACTGCATGTTTTTTACTTATTTGTTGCAGTAAAATATTTTAATGACCATGTATCATTTTCCTTCCATTTCTCATTTGTGTTTGTGTTATTTTTGATGTTCTGAGACTTTTATTTGTTTATTTTCAGAGGGCCGTGTTTAGAAGGAGCAGGAGTTTCTTCAGGACATCTAGATCCGGCCCTCCTGAGGTTGCTGGTGGATGGAGAGAGGACCCAATGGTCAGAGAGAGACCCTGCACCTCGCCTCCCTCATACGTACCCAGATCGCAGTCTCTGTCTCCACTGAGAGCTGGAAACACTCGCTGGGAAACCTCTCCATCTGTAAGCCACACAGCAGCTACATCTAATGTGTTCAAGCATCGGTTACAGGCAGCAGGGGGCAGCAGAGAGCTTTGTGGGGCAGATTGGACACTTTCTGCTCAAACGGAACAGAAAGTGGAATCCTTCCTAATTTTTTCATTTCATTACATCAGATTATTACGGAAGAGGATTAGGGCCACTGGAAAAAAAAAAAGTAAACTGATTTTTAAATTTTAATTCAGTTTAACATGAGAAAAAAGTCAGAATTCTGAGATTATAGTCAGAATTCTGACTTTTTTCTCAGAATTCTGACTGAATTCTGACAATAAAAAAAGTCAGAATTCTGAGAAAAAAGTCAGAATTCTGACTTTAATCTCAGAATTCTGACTTTTTTCTCAGAATTCTGACTGAATTCTGACAATAAAAAAAAGTCAGAATTCTGAGATTAAAGTCAGAATTCTGACTATAATCTCAGAATTCTGACTTTTTTCTCAGAATTCTGACTGAATTCTGACAATAAAAAAAGTCAGAATTCTGAGAACAAAGTCAGAATTCTGACTTTAATCTCAGAATTCTGACTTTTTTCTCAGAATTCTGACTGAATTCTGACAATAAAAAAAAGTCAGAATTCTGAGATTAAAGTCAGAATTCTGACTTTAATCTCAGAATTCTGACTTTTTTCTCAGAATTCTGACTGAATTCTGACAATAAAAAAAGTCAGAATTCTGAGATTATAGTCAGAATTCTGACTTTTTTCTCAGAATTCTGACTGAATTCTGACAATAAAAAAAGTCAGAATTCTGAGATTAAAGTCAGAATTCTGACTATAATCTCAGAATTCTGACTTTTTTCTCAGAATTCTGACTGAATTCTGACAATAAAAAAAAGTCAGAATTCTGAGATTAAAGTCAGAATTCTGACTTTTTTCCCATACTATACTGAAAAAAAAAAAAAAAAAAAATGCCATGTCATTTTTTTGATTCTTGCTTTTGGTACAATAAAAAAAAAAAATACAGATAAATAGCATGATTACAAACTAAGAAAATTAGACATAAAAAATACTTTTCCAAAGAAGTTTTTTAAATAAACATATAAAAAAACTGTTACCACTGTAAACACAAATAAATAACTGCAACATAAATATTAATTTACTCGTTTACTTAAAAATTGTAATTTGATCAACTTAAAATCACAAGTTATTAGAAATTATTTATTTATTTTTCTTCTCTCTTTTGATTTAATTTGAATTAAAATAGCTCATTACTCCAAAAAAAAAAAAAAAAAAAAAAAAACAATGTTGACATTATTTAAAGTTTTAGTGTTTAAAGGCTTTTTTATAACGTAAAATCAACAGTTTTATTTTGCAATTATTATTAGAATATTTTTTGCATCAAACATTATCTCCTATTTATGTACAATTTATACCATCAGCATTAAAACTATATCTATTCCATCATGTATTAAAAATATATTTTTACTGAAAAGTTGACACGTTATCTTTTCCGATTAAATCCGACAGCAGCCTCACTTATGGTGTTACAGCTAGAATTAGCCACGCCCACTGGTAACCAGTCAGCCAATGGGATCACAGTGTCAAAATCTGCTTCCTTATTACGCTTAAGTTGTTCTTTATTAGTTTTTTGGGTAGTTATGTTTAACTAATGTTAAAATAATTCAGATTAATACAAAGTTTTGACTTAAATGTACTTAAAAACAAAAATATTTTACTTTAATTTAACAGATTTGAGTTGGTTTTAAATTCCAATGCTGATAACATTTAGCGTTAATGAATTGAAGATATCAGATTTTATTTAACATCAGTCTGAAGTTATTTTAAACAATAAAATAGATGCTATGATCCAGCAATTGTTCAGTACTTGGTTTTGCCAAGTACTTTTTTACTTTAAATACTCTTCCTTGATGTACCAAAGCAGTGCTTCATCATGTTGGAGCATGACCCTTCAGAGCTTTTAAGGTCCCAGGTTTGAATCCCATCTTTGGGTCTGTTTTTAATACATTATCTCTCTCTGCATGTGATTTTTCCTTGTAATCCTGCTTCCTCTCATGGTCCAAAAACATCCATGTTAGTAAAGTGAGTACGTCATACCTTTCTGTTAACGGACCCGCGTCTTTTCTGAAGGCCGTTTTGAGGTTTTTCTTGAAGAGTTGTAGATTCACTGCTAATCTCTCGCCCACCTTTCGCTAATGTACGTAGTGTTAACGCCAGTAGAGCTCACCTCATACAGTAGCAGCCAATCAAAATGGCTGTTCCTGGTCAAACGCCAGCCGAACGGAAGCCCACGTCCCTGCAGCTCCCAGCAAAATCCCCTCCAACTTCCAGCCCCTGGCCTTCTCCTGGGCATGCATATTTTTTTACTCTGACTCCACCCTTCTCTTTAGATCTTAATGTCCACAAATCATGACAGGGAGAATATATTTAGTACATAGATTGATGTTTAAAAAGGAACTGTAGGGGACCAGCCAAGGAAACATCAAGGAAAGTGGAGAGATTCTGAATGGCTGTAAGTTTGTCCTGGTGCTTATCGAACACACAGACCTCCTGGAGTCTGATTCTTTGCAGATGATATTTTCATACCAACTTTTTGGCTGATCAAATAATAAATGAGGCCATTTTGGTGCAAAGAAACACTGGATTTTCATTTTTCTTTAGACTTTCTAACCGTTGAAAACGAAATAAGCCAGAAATAAAACCATCAAATTTTGGCTTTCAGTCCAGCAGGTAGAGCTCTAGCATCAAAACCATTAAACTTCAGTGTTTATTTGTATGTTTTGCCTCAGGTCACCTCCCTCCTTACTTTTGCTTTTGTTGTGGGACTTGTTACCCTAGAGACTTGTAGGATTACAGCGATTAGTGCATCTTTGATGTTATCAGCTATCAGCCTGATAACCTGGAATCCCTCTGTGTCCCGACCGTCCCAGGCGGCGTCCGCATGGCCGGCAGCCGGCCGTTCTGCCTCGCCCGAATGTTCCGCATTGTTTACCAGCCTCTCTTCTTCACCTTTGCCCAGGTCTCCCTCCACAGGTAAAAACTGCTAATCACATTTTACAATCAGATGAATGGCCCTTCCAGCTGGTTTTATTAAAGTTATAGTCATCACCACGTTTGATAAAGTCATTGCTTCTGTTCTGCATCTAAAAACAAAATAAACCTCCATTTTTGTTCTTTCTTTCAGCTGACTTTGTAGTGAACCGTTCCTCTGGCACCAGAGGGAGACTTTTCCTCAGAGGCTTGGTGAGAGCTGCTTCTTTCTCTCCTTTCAGTGCGGGTGAACACTTTAATTACGGGAGTGTTGTGTAATAAAACCTTGCAGGGTGACTGTGATGAGGGAGCTGCTCAGTAATGAGTCTATTCTGCTGCTACGACTTACTCTTTTACTTTATGGTGTATTTCTCCACAGTTCGAGTTTTTTTCTTTGTGGGGGGGGGAGATCATACAATCATACATTCACTAAGAGCTACTAAGAGCAATTTGGAAAGACCAAAAAGAGGTAAACTTCTGAGTTTTTTAGGTGATAGTATGGCGTCACATTTATTTCAAAACGGCCACGAGCAAAATAAAAATACTCGCATGTATGTTAAACTACGTCTGTGCATGTGTAGGCGTTCTGTTCTCCTGTAAAGAGGTTGGGGTTGCGACGACAGCGGGAAGGGATTAACTCAGTTGCTGCATTGTAGGTTTTTGAAAGCTGAAACCTGAGTCCACCCCCGTCTGTGTCACGATTCTTCTAAAGCTCGGACTCACATGCAATGAAGCCCAACAGTGAGACACAGAGTAAAAAGTTTGAACGGGTTTTATTGAAAGGTATTTAGAGTTCCGAACTCTGCTCGACCGGAAAACTGAAAGACGAGGGGAAGACAGGCTGTTAGGTTCAGGCTCAGAGGGGAATTGGAGTTGTTAATCTTGAAGGAGAGGATTTGTTGCCACTCACGTTTCCAAAGAAGAAGAGACGCGTAGACTCCAGTCTGTGTGTTGGTCTTCCAGAGTTTGTTTGATTCGGTGGAGGGCGGAACAGGGTTTACCCAGAACTTAGACGGAGTGGAATGATGCAGCCGCTAGTTGCAACTCAGTTTTCCTGTGGTACTTGAACGGGTCGTGGTGAAGATGACTTCCTTACTCAGAGAGTGATCTCAGTGTGCTCAAAGGTGGCTGGATCCAAACCTCCTGTTTGGAATCCGTCGCTCAGCCTAAGACTCAGTTGATCCCACTTGGGAGAAGGCGGCCCGAAAAGGTCCAGTTTGCAGGAAGGCTTCCTGTCGAAAGGCAAAGAACAAACAAAGTTGAGACTCAGGTAGATACAAGCGCTCGGTTAAACTCAATGTGATCTCAGCTTGGCTAGAGGACAAAAACTCAAAATGCAAAAACTCAGAATAGACTCAGCATAAACAAGGCTTGGCTAGAGTACCCCAAACTGGCAGACACTCTGGCGTCGAAGTAGTGGCAACCAGCAGCTTAAGAGCAGTCCGGTGATGAGGCAACAGCTTGCAGGTGTGTGAGGAGGCGAACTGGAGCCAGGCTCCTCCTGGTGGTGGAAGGGAGAAAACACAAAAGACAAGACAAACAGACGAACACAAAAACTGGGATCCTGACAGTCTGTTTAAGTTTGGTTTTTCTTTCTTAACATACATGGCTTCCTTCATGCCCCTCTCAAACTACCTGTTTTCTTTGTCCAAAATGTGAACATTCTGTTCCTAAAATGAATGTCTTTTGTCCATAAGGTGTAGATGTATCACAGAGTCTTGTCCCGAGGGGTACCGAAGACTCTACGGTACATCTACACCTGTCTATGTCTCTGAACAACAAGGCTTTGTTGGGCTACTGTATAAAGCAACTCAACTCTATTTCTGACATTTGAATTAAATGTCGAGAAATGGGAAGCAAAACGTCTTCAAACTTGGAAGCAAAGTCTAGTGGGTTTTTTTTTTTTTTTTTACTTCCCCCTGCTAAATCTGTCCTGTTAGCATGCATCGTCAGAGCGGCATACCTGTAGCACAGACCGACAGCCAGTGTTGGGAAAGTTCTCTTTCTACGTGAACTAGTTCAAAGTTCAGTTCACACATTTTAAAATGAACTAGTTCAGTTCATAGTTCACAATTCCAAAAAATGAACTAGTTCATAGTTCTTTTTTTTTTTCATATATTGCTCAATTACACCATAGCCTACTGTAGAACCACAGACGGCAATTATTTTATCAGTTGTAACACTGAAACTGTGCGTCAGATTTCATCTTCATATCCAGTTTTGAATCCTTATCCAACCAGGGTTTACATTAGCATTGAGGGGACAGATTTCCCCATTGTTGCTTTAATGCTTTGTTGCTGTCCATTCACTTCACACTAGTAGCAGCTGCAGCTTTCACCCCTACAGTATATTCTCAAAAACATCACGAAACATGTGCTGCTTGAATGGTCTTTTTTATGAGGAATTATTAAAAGAAAAATAGGAAAGTAGTCTTTAAGGTGCAAATGTTTTTTTTTATTTTAATAATTTTTTCCATTTGAAATTCCATTTCAATACATACTAAAAAGGAATCCTGGAAAATTATACCAGGCAGGTTTAACAAACAAGTTACATGGATAGTAAAACCCTCAAGAACAGGGGTCTTCTATGTTTTCCAGACCAAGGACCCCCAAACTGATGGCGAGATGGAGCGGGGACCCCCTAACTATATACAGGTGCTGGTCATAAAATTAGAATATCATGAAAAAGTAGATTGATTTCAGTAATTCCATTTAAAAAGTGAAACTTGTATATTATATTCATACATTACATACAAACTCATATATTTCAGATGTTTATTTTGTTTAATTTTGATGATTACAAATGACAACAAATGAAAATCTCAAATTCATCATATCCGAAAATTAGAATATTACTGAAGACCAATAAAAACAAAGGATTTATAGAAATGTTTGCCAACTGAAAAGTATGAACATGAAAAGTATGAGCATGTACAGCACTCAGTATTTAGTTGGGCCTCCTTTGGCCTGTATTACTGCAGCAATGCGGCGTGGCATGGAGTCGATCAGTCTGTGGCACTGCTCAGGTGTTATGATAGCCCAGGTTGCTCTAATAGTGGCTTTTAGCTCTTCTGAATTGTTGGGTCTGGTGTATTGCATCTTCTTCTTCACAATACCCCATAGATTTTCTATGGGGTTAAGGTCAGGAGAGTTTGCTGGCCAATTAAGAACAGGGATACCATGGTCCTTCAACCAGGTACTGGTAGCTTTGGCACTGTGTGCAGGTGCCAAGTCCTGTTGGAAAATGAAATCTGCATCTCCAAAAAGTTGGTCAGCTGCAGGAAGCATGAAGTGCTCTAAAACTTCCTGGTATGTGGCTGCGTTGACCCTGGACCTCAGAAAACACAATGGACCAACACCAGCAGATGACATGGCACCCCAAACCATCACTGACTGTGGAAACTTTACACTGGACTTCAAGCAACGTGGATGAAGTGCCTCTCTTCTTTTCCTCCAGACTCTGGGACCTTGATTTCCAAAGGAAATGCAAAATTTACTTTCATCAGAGAACATGACTTTGGACCACTCACCAGCAGTCCAGTCCTGTTTCTCTTTAGCCCAGGCAAGACGCTTCTGACGCTGTCTGTGGTTCAAGAGTGGCTTGACACAAGGAATGCGACAGCAGAAACCCATGTCTTTCATACGTCTGTGTGTGGTGGTTCTTGAAGCACTCACTCCAGCTGCAGTCCACTCTTTGTGAATCTCCCCCACATTTTTGAATGGGTTTTGTTTCACAATCCTCTCCAGGGTGCGGTTATCTCTCTTGCTTGTACACTTTTTTCGACCACATCTTTTCCTTCCCTTCGCCTCTCTATTAATGTGCTTGGACACTGAGCTCTGTGAACAGCCAGCCTCTTTAGCGATGACCTTTTGTGTCTTGCCCTCCTTGTGCAAGGTGTCGATGGTCGTCTTTTGGACAACTGTCAAGTCAGCAGTCTTCCCCATGATTGTGTAGCCTATAGAACTAGACTGAAAGACCATTTAAAGGCTTTTGCAGGTGGTTTGAGTTAATTAGCTGATTAGAGTGTGGCACCAGGGGCCATCAATTTTGAACCTTTTCACAATATTCTAATTTTCTGATATGATGAATTTGAGATTTTCATTTGTTGTCATTTGTAATCATCAAAATTAAACAAAATAAACATCTGAAATATATGAGTTTGTATGTAATGTATGAATATAATATACAAGTTTCACTTTTTAAATGGAATTACTGAAATCAATCTACTTTTTCATGATATTCTAATTTTATGACCAGCACCTGTATATTGTATGAAATTGTTTCCTATAGTCACTCTATTACAGATGGAGTAATGTAAAGAAATTAATTTCTCCCTGGGATTATTAAAGTTTTTCTGATTCTGATTCCTGGTTGTTGTGAAGGAAACGGTGCCCAGCTTGAAAGAGCTCCTGTGTGTCGCTGAATGTGAGCATTGATGACTGAAAGACATCTTCTGCCTCCATTTATCTGTTTACTACAGTGTGTTGATTTCATGTTAATGAGTATTTAAAGACATTTCAATTAGTGGGAAAAAAAATTGCAGGGGGGGAATATAAAAATATCAACTAACCATGCAGACCCTCATGCAGTACCTCCGTAGACCCCCTAGGGGTCGCGGATCCCCCGTTGAAGACCGCTCAAAAAGATTTTACTAACACAAACTGAGGGACCAGGCTGAGGTAGGAATTTAAGGTTACTGAAGTGCGGATTTTTTTACTGAAAGCCGGTGGGCAAACTTGTTGCCATCATCCTCACCGACCACCTGGTCATAAACCTGTTTTAAGTCGCCTCCATGCTGCTGTGGCTTCCACGCTGCTTTTTGTTTTGATGACGCACGCGGCTGTAGGCTACGACGCTGGTAGCTGCTGTTGCCAGATTGGGTGTTTTTCCCGCTACATATTAAGGCCTGTTTACGGTGTGATTTAGCCGGGGTTTCGCCTGGAGGACTCTATAGAAATCTGGCAACCTATTGAACGGAGCTGAACTGAGAGAGCGTGCCGTTCACAGACACCAGAATGAACGAGTTCACAATAACGTTCATCAGGCAATAATGCAGTACGTTCAGTTCACGTTCGCCCAAAATATGAACGAGTTCATGAACTTTCGTTCAATGAACGCGTTCAGGCCCAACACTGCCGACAGCTATATGATGAGGAGACACTGTCAGACGATTGTACGCCTACTATTTACCAACTTCATACATTGTAGGAAACTTTAATTGAAAAAGGTAATTAGTTAATTCTCTATAAGTAAATAACTTGAGACAGTAACTCAGTTACTGAAAGAGTACCTGGTTACTATGCAAAGAAACTAGAAATTTACTATTTATGATTTAAAATGCAAATGGAACAATAAATACAGCTGGGAGTTAAATTATAAACAATAAGACATCTAATATTTATTAATTATTAAATTAATTCATCAAAAGGGCTACATGTTTGAAAACATTGGGTACTTATCTACACTATTCTGTTGTGTGTGGTGGGACAAATGAGACAAGACACTCAACTGTAATATATACGCATAGCTGTGATTATAAAAGGTAATGTTTAATAAAACAGCACAATAACGCAAATTGGATGTTTTATAGCTTTGTATTTTTTGGTTTTTACCAGGGTTCCATTAGGAAGGGAATCATTGTAACCCTGAAAAAATAATGGTTTTAAAGGTAAAGTCTGGTCATATTCAGAATTCAAAATTATGAAAGTACTTTAAATATGAAATGATTCCATCCTGTTCAATAAATGATCAGTGTTTTTAATTCAGAGTAATTTTCATGTGAATGTGCTTCACTGGAGGCATCCATGTTTGTCAAAGAACACTACTGCCACCTACTGGTTTGTGACGTCACGGTGCGGTATCGGCTGTTGATCAAGTCCCAGTACTGTATCTGGTGTTTGTCACAACGCGCTATTATCCAAGTCATCTTGAAAACATTCTTCTTCCAAATGTTGGCTACATATTACGGGTTTTTTCTCTGGCCAGAAGTTCGATGGCAAATCCTCCCTCTTCAAGTTGGCGATCCAACGACCAACCCGTCCGTGGAGGATCAGGAATCAGAAAGGTGGAATAACTCTTTTTTCCACTTTTACCCGATGTATTCCAGCATCCAGCTGCCATGCACGTGGGCATTGTCAGTTTCACTATAGCTCTGGTGAATTTCAATGGTGAAGTCCTCTGGAAATCTTCAATAATTGTTGTTGATTGCAGATGTGTCTAGTAGTTCCCATTGATTTAGCTTGGAAAGCGGGGAGAATGGCGCTAGGCTTACCGCACCGTGACGTCACTGCTGGAAGATGGCAGGAGGGAGGGGCTTCTATATTTGAGCAAAAATGGCCGACCCCAGACTCAGTGATCACGCCGAAAAGTATTATATTCATTTTTTTACTGATTAACGCTAAATTCATTAAATCACCTCAAACGTATTAGCTTTAGGTATAAATAATGATCCATTGATCATTCCTTGCTGACCAGACTTTACCTTTAAATCAATTTAACAAAGATTAAACATACTTTGCAATCAAATATACTTCAATGCAATATTGTTGCTTTATTTTTTAGAGATATGGTTGCTGTCGTATTTTACGTTCTGCAGTTTTTTGTTCTTCAGCAGGTGAGAAAAACATCCGAGTTGGATTCCAGTTATTTAGAAGCACAAGAGCCCTTTGGCTGCCCTGGTGGTCCCGTCCTCCCAACACTACAGCCATCCTGCAGGGAACCGCCCCGTTACGGCAGGTTGGTTTCTCAGCTATAGGTAGCCGAGCTCTGAAAATTAGAAAACTGGGAAAAGGTCAATGTGGTTATTATTCCAGAAAGGGAAATTTTGGAATACAGATACAGAAAATCCAAACATTACTGACTCAGCAAATAGATTATTACATTAGATTTAAAAAAGCATGTTTTCAGAAAGATATGTTTACTTCTATGCCCTCAGTACTTGGTTGGTGCTTCTTCTAATGGCTCGTAGTGCTGCGTCATTCGTAGCCTATAGCGCATGACCCGTCTGTGCCTTGATGTCCTGATTTCAGCGATTTTCCTTTGGCAGATGGTAAATGGTTTGTACCTACCGGTATACATACCACTGGATCGAATCTAAGGACTAGAAATCGCTTTATCCTCCATTCCCATTCTGAGTGATTCGAATTAACTGCTGTTTCTTGTGCGTGGGAGATTTTTTGCATGATTTACAGAGGTGTTAAAAGTATTAATGTTAAATACTCCAGTAAAAGTATAAATCCAACTGTTTAAAAACACTTTTGTACAGGTTAGAATGTCAACTTAAGATTTCAACTCAAGTAAAAGTGTAAAATTAGCATTTTTAAAACTAATTAAAGTATGAAAGTAAAAGTAATGTAGGACAAAATGTTAAAGACAGAAGCTTTACTGCACTACCCTATAAAAAAAAACAGCAATTCTTTTCCGAACTGATTCTATGGGAGCAGATACACATTAAATAAACCTGGGTGGTAAACAGGATCAATGTGGCTAGCCAAAGAACAGGTTTTGTAAAAGTAAATTTTATAAACAATGCAAATCTGAAATAAAAAAATAATAAAAAATAAAAACCTTTGTCTTCTAAATTTTCTCTATTTTTCCCATTTTTGTTTGTTCATTCTTATTTATTCAAAGTTCTGTTTTTCTGATTGATTTTTATGAATTGCATTCAATTCAATTTCCTTTGTGCAGATCAGATTCTCTTTAAGTAAAAAAAACCCTCACTCTTGATCAATAGAGATTTGCTAACATTCATGCAGGGTAAAGCCCGCCCCAAAAGTACCAGTACCAGAGAATGTGATCTGTAAAACGCAATTTAAAAAGAATACAATTTGTCAAATCTGAAAAGGAGAAAAAAAAAAATTTTTTTGAAAAAAGTTAATGTGAAAAAATATATAATTTAACTCCAAAATTTTTCAGTGTTGACGCCAAAGTCTCCAACAACATCAAAAAGTAACTTGATTTTTTCTCTAGTCACGTAATTGAACAAAAATTGCTAAAAGGCCCTTAACCGTTGATAAATTTAGCAAAAAATCCAGCAAATTAACAAGAGTATGTGGACGATGATTGTTGGTTGGAAAATTGGGTCATTTATTTCTACAAAAAGAAATTAGTTAAAGGTATTAAAAAGTCCCTTTTTATACCATCTTATATAATTTATCATAAGAAACTGATGTTTGGATTCTCATCTGTAAGAAACAGAAGTATTTTTCCCCAGTCACTGTCTAATGTGAGTGATGGAAAATATGAAATTTTTTCACAATATTTAGAATTTATTTATTTTTTTTTAGCTTTACCCGTTGTCTGGTCCTGAAAAAAAAAATATTGGTTATTAAAAGGCCTCGGCAGATGGCCGCTCACACTGAGCCTGGTTCTGCTGCAGGTTTCTTCCTGTTAGAAGGTAGTTTTTCCTCTCCACTGTCGCTATAAGCATGCTTGGTGCGAGGGATTGCTGAAGAGTCACTCAGTCAATACAGTCAACTGGTTTTCCTTAGATAGAAAACTTTGAATAAATCTGACTGGATGATCTGGTTGAATTGTTTCTATAAAATGCCATGAGATGATGTGTGTTGTGAATTGGTGCTATATAAATAAACTGAATTGAAAAGTAAAGTTGATTTTATTTTTTTATTTCTGATGTCCAGTTCTCACCGAACATGGGAGGAGCTCAATGAGCAAGTTCGAAGTCTTCTATCAACACCAAAAGCTGTACGTCGACTTGTCTTTGTAAGTAATGAGGTGTGATGTCACACAGGGTGCTAAAATATTAACTCTAGAAACAGTCTTCTTTTGCATTCTTGATAAAGTTAGCTTGTTAGAATAAATAAGGAAACCTGCTTTGCATCCCAGAGTAATTATATCTATTAAATTGCTTCCTGTTTTAGGGGGCCACAGGGGCTGAGATAGATGAAGTTTTAGCAAGGAGGTCAATTTCTCCTGGTCCACTCTGATACCTGATCAGTCCGGAGAGGTTGGATGGTGCCGCTTTGTCGCTGTAAGTTTTACCATCTAAAGTTTAAGGGGAATAGTTTGATGGTGTGGGTTTGGTTAGGGAGTTTTATTTTCCTTGCAAGCTTTGGTTTGGGCTACTTTCTCATAACATTGTGCTGATATAATTCAAAGGTAGGGATGTTCCAATCAGGACTTTTTTTTTCTTCAAGCTATTTAGTAATATATAAAAATAGGAGGGTTAATAGTCAGGTCATGGTCCAAAACTGTCATGATTTTGTTTAAAGCTCTGACCCACATGCAGAAGACCAAACAGAGAGACCAGGGAAAAGTTTAACAGGTTTTATTGAGTAGGTTGAGATGAGTCCAGTGCTTCTCTGAACACTGTCCAACCGGGACTGAAAAGTGAAGGGGAAGATTCTGCGGTCAGTTCAGGCTCAGGGAAATTTGTGTCTTCGATTTGAAGAAGGGAATTAAGGCAACAGGACTCACGTTTCCAGAAAAAGGTGTCTCTTGTTGAATCCAGTCGGTGTGGGTTGTTCCAGTGAATGACTTGCTCATTGGAGGGCGGACAGGGTTTACCGCAGGTTGCGTTTTTTCCTTGAGGAACGGAGGAGCTGACTGCCACTTAATTTTCCTGCGGTACTTGAACAGTTTCTTGTGGAGATGAATCCCCTGCTCAGAGAGACGCCCAAACAATCCTTTGGGGAAAAGTAGATCCAAACCACAAGCTTGAATCCTCAGCTCAGTTTGATGCTCAGAGAATCCTTCCAGGGGGGAGAAGGTGCAAAACATCCAGTTTGCAGGATGACTTCCTGCCGAGAGGCAAAGACAAAAACAAAAACAGCAAGGTTAAAACTCAGGATGACAAAAACTCAGTTTGACTCAGCAAACTCAGCTTGGCTAGAGTACCCAAAACTGGCAAACAGTCTGGCGTCGAGGTAGTGGCAGTCAGCAGCTTAAGAGTCCTTCGGTAATGAGGTAACCATCCGCAGGTGTGTGAGGAGGCCAACGAGAACCAGGCGCCGCCTGGTGGTGGAGGGAAGACAGACAAAAGCACAACCCATATAAACTGGATTCCTAACAAAAACTTAATCAAAGTCATATAAGTTGTTAATATAATTTCATTTAATGCCATTAAAACTCTGTTGGTTTCAAGTGCAGCAAAATAACCCATTAGATTTGATCAGTAATAAACATGTCATGCCTTTTAGATCAGGGAAAAAACAGAACTTGTTGGTTGTGTGGCAGAATTAGGGTCAGAGACGAGAGGTTAGAATCAGGTGGAGGTATCCGAGGACGGTGCAAAGATCTACAGTCAAAGGTAAAATACTAAGTCAGTGTCCAAAAATGTCAGCGTACACAGGTGAGGGTAAACTGGTGTTGAAACCGTGAGGCAAAAACAAGGTCGGGTTTAGCCTATCTGGAAAGGAAGAAATGCTAGACCTAAGCTGGCTGTGAGGCTTTCAATAATCTGGCAATAATGACTGCTCACAGACTGGTTATACGGGGAGGAGTGCAGGTAGATTGAATAGGTAGTCAGGGAGACATGTAAACAAGCCAGGACTAATACTCGAAACAGAATACCTTTATCATTAACCTACCCTAACCACAGTCTATGAAATGCAAAAGATTGGAGCTGAGGCCCGTTTCACAATGCAGGTTTAACTCCCTTTTTGAAACAGAAAACTCAGAGTTAACCTGATTTCAGTAATAAACCTGCCTTATGAAGCAAGTCTCAGATTTCTGTACAGGATTTTTACTTTCTGAACCTGGATTACCAAACGTTTGGTAGGAGCCTGTAACTATAGCTCCTACTTTTTTCTCTTTTGGGAATATTCCCTTATGTCCATTCATTTTTCAAAAGCATGCACATGTTACTTACCAAACTCTATGAACCTGTCCAAATATGAATTAAACTTAACACTTTTAAACCAATTAACGAGTAGGAGTGGCCATACTTGTTGCTCCTCTTCTTGGTGCCTGTATGTTTGGGATAAAGCCGGTGAACGAGAGAGTATCCTCGCTCCGCCCACATGTTGGGGGACTGACTGTTGTTTGTGTTTATATGCCAAATAGCAGTTCGGATTACCCAAACTTTTGGATGTCCTTGGAGGGGGTGATGGAGAGTTCCCACCCTGGGACTCCCCTGTTCTGATGGGGGACTTCAACACTTGTTTGGGCAGAGAGAGTGAGATGTGGCCCACCTGATCTGAGCCTGAGAAGCGTGCTGTTTTTGGACTTCTGTGCTCATCATGTCCATAAAAAACGTCATGTTGAAGTATCAAGGTGTCGATATGTTGTCTTGGCACAAGATACCCCAGGCCGTAGTTCAGTGATGGACTTTGTTGTCGTTTCATCTGAACTGGCTCATCTCTTCTGCATCTGGACCCTTGGGTGAAGTGGTGGGTGGAATGTCCACCAACTACTACCTGATGGTTGAGTTGGCACCGATGGTAGTGGAGGATGGGAGTCAGACCTGGCAGGGCAAAACGTATTGTGTGGGTCTGCTAGGAAAATCTGTAAGAGTCTCCCTTGAGATGGAACATTGAAGGAGAACTTCAGACACATTCTAGGGGAGGTGTGGGACACTGAGTCTCAGTGGGCTATGCTCCATATCTCCCTTGTCAAGGCAGTTGGTGCCTATTCCTGCAGCAACCCTTCAACCCACCAATGGAGATCAGAGGTGAGGAATGCTCTCAGGTTCAAAAGAAGTTCTATCAGGCTTTTCTGGCCTGTGGGACCACAGAAACTGATAGTTACTGATAGTTACCATAAGTCCAAAAAGGCATGAGGCTTGGTTAGTTTTTGAGACAAAAATTCGGAGAAGAATGCAGAGAAAAACTTCCTTACAGCTTCGAGGCGATTCTGGTCCACCATTTGGTGTCTCGGAAGGTGAAAGTAGTGCCGCACAAACACTGTTTATAGTGGGCATGGTGTGCTCCAGACCTCAATTTGGGGTGTTGTGGGTCAGTAGGCGGAGTCCTTTAAAGACGGTCCTTTAAAGGGATCGGTTTTGGTGGCCTTTGAGTCTTGGTGTCTACTTTTTGCAGGCTGTGATGTTCAGCTCTTGCTGGAGTGATTTGCAGCAGAGTGTGAAGTGGGGCATCAGGTCTGGGTGCCTCCTGGACACCTTCTTGGTGAGGTTTTCCAGGCATGTCCCACCTGGAGGAGACCCAGATGAAGACCCAGGATACGCCAGAGGGACAATGGTTATCAGCTGGGCTGGGAACACCAGTGACTGCAGAGAGGGTTGTCTGGGCCTCCCTACTTCAGCTGCTACTTCCGTGACCCAACCCCAGATAGCAGAAGCAGAAGAGGGTGGATGGATAAACGAATGAATGAAAGAATGATTGAATTAATAATTACAATAATTGAACTTGATTGATCTCACATTGGAGAAATTTACCTCTGTATTTAACCCATCCCCTTGGGGAGCAGTGGGCTGCCATCTTGGAGCACAATCAGGGGTTAAGGGTCTTGCCCAGAGTGGCAGTCTGTGCGAGTGGGTTTCAAACTTACAACCCCAGGATTCTAAGCCCTATGCCCTAACCACTAGGCCGCCACTCCCCTAATTAATTAGACAAACTCAAATCCCACTCATCAACACAGTGTCTTATGTGACCAACTGATCATTGGCGTTTGAATCAGATATTTCTACATAACGGTTAATAGGTTTTTCATCATATGCATTTCATGTTAAATCTTACGCCTTCTGTTATTTTCCTTTTCAGGAAAGAAGACAACTGCCTCCTTCATTAAACTCTTCAACCTCTGCTGGTGTTTACATGCATTTTAGATTACATATCCACTATTAGTAGTGGTTTGAGAAATGACACCACAGAAATAATGTGTTTTATTTTGGAAATAAAGTCATCTGTACTGAACCTCTGAGCTCAGAGGCTTAGTTTTACCATCTTTCAAGCTGACATTGTGGAGTCCTCGGCTAAATCAACCACAGACCATTAAAAGCAAATTGGCTCCGTGGCAGCGGTGCTTAATGTGAGCTACTGCAGGATATTACAAAAATGGCTGATAGTTCTAATGGTGAAGCAATAAACTTTAGCTGTATGAGGAAAATTAGGATCTGTTGGAGAACACGTCTCGCATCCTTGCTCTGTTTGGTTGTATCATTCAGCTTAAATAAAGAAAGATGAAGCCTTGATAGATTCTCACTTTAGCAGTTTTTGTAAAAGATCTGAAGACATCTTATAAGAGATCTTATAAGCCAAAAGTAAATGTTAAAGTGTATCAGCCAGATGTTGAACTGATACTGAGAAATTTGTCGGACAATATTGCTGATTGTTTGTCAAATCTTGTACATCAGTTTTGCTATACATATTTTACGGGGATTTTAAATCGTTTTCTCATTCCTGAAAAAAAAAAGTCTTTTGAAAACATATGGCTATTTTAACCAAAAAAATTAACAATTGCTTGAATTTCAAGAAAACATGCTACTTGGTTACCCTGGACCTTCATCTGTGGCTGAAACACACTATTGATGCAAAGCAACACTTCTTTACATCAACGTTTTTGAGAGCCTTAAAAGTTGGTCCAATCTTTGTACCTGTTGTAGTTGTTAGGGAACATAAAAGTGTGTTAAGTGTCATGATCAGCAGATGTAATATAATTAAAGGCATGATTACTTTCTACTATAAATGTAAAGTAGCAAAATTTCAGTTCAAGCTGTTTAAATATCACACTGTGGCCACAGCAGCCTAGCCTCGTAAGACCATCCTGATCTCGCGAGCTTTCAAGGTTTCACTCGCTAATCAGTCTGGAGACTCTCCGTTAAAGAAAATTTGGAGCCGTTCACCAAACGAATGTCCAATCAGCGTTGGCTTTGAGGCGGGTTGAGGTGTGACGCAACGAGAAGCGCGACAGTTTAGTCTAAAGAACATGGCGGCTTCAGCCGATGAAACTAGCGTTAGCGTGGCTATCGAGCAAGTTTTATCGGAATTACAGAGTATTTCTTCACTGAAAGAAGAGCAAAACACTGCTCGGGAGGCTTTTCTCAGAGGAAAAGATGTTTTTGCTCTTCTCCCGACTGGTTTCGGCAAGAGTAGCCTAGCTTGTGGTTGTGTTTTCGTCGTCGCTCTGTTAGTACGTCATATGCTTCGTTGATCTGATTGGTTTATTTGGCCCGTCTATCACCAACATAGGCCAATCAGCTAACCAGTATTTTCGCCCCTTCCCAAAATTACTTCAACGGAGGGTTTCCAGATGGATATGCGGAGCAAATCCAATAAATCCAATAAATCATCTGCTATATTCTTAAAAGGTATAGCTAGCACCTCCATCCATACTTCATTTTCAGTGTTGTCAGATTTGCCTGTTTCCATCCTAAAAACAATGTGAAACCCTCATCCTAATAAAAAAAAACACAACATAAATTCCTCTGAACCTTCTGTTAAAAGTGTGAACCTATAAAACACCTGACCACAAAGTTAAACTCTGACTGAGGGACTACAGAGGCTAAAAAGAGGTAGCTTTGGATCATCATCTGGAAAAGCAGCAATCTATGATTTTAGCTCCACATCAGCCTCTGCTGCTTTTCTGAATATTTTTTCATTTATCTCACTTCAGCATCATCTTAGCTCGGATGCGGAGCTGGAAGTGGAAGCACTGGGAACGACGTTAGCATGATCTTAATAACAATCCATCCATGTCTGACTTAAAGAGCGGCTAATGTTGTCTCTCCACTGAGGGAAACGCCGTAGGTACGGCTTTTGGCAGGAGCTCTGGGTCAATATTTACTGGACAACAAAGCAACTTTTTTAATAAGGGCACAAAATAAAAAACATGTCCTTCTCAAAATGTTCTAAGCACAGAAAAAAAGCCACCATGCAGTGCTCCAACCTTTCCCCGATCTCGTCTGACCTGCTTCACCCACTTTGGCTACGTTCACACTGCAGGCCTTGATGCTCAATTCCGTTTTTTTTTGTGCGAAATCTGATTTTTTTACGTTGCCGTTCATATTTCCAACTAATGCAACTTGTATGTGATCTCCTGTGTGAACTGCAGTCACATAACGCAAGTGTCCCGCATGCGCAGTAGAGGACGCAATGACGTCACAGGCCAGCGTGCTCTTTTTTTCTGAAATTAAACATGGATGGTAGTGCCGGCGCGCATCTAGCGGTGTTTTCATACCATAGAAACAATCTTTTCAATATGGTTAAACATAAATACTGCTCTCCGCATCATCATCTGCCATGGTTGTTGTTTTTCTTGCCGCTTCTGCGTAGCAAGACGCAGAATAGTGACGTTTGTCGGGTATTAATGACGTTCAGTTCCGATTAATCCGACCTGGCCGTTCAGACACAGATCGCATTTGAAAAGATCAGATTCGTATCGGATTCAGGACCACAGAGCCAAGTGGCCTGGGTCGCATTGGAAAAATTCGGATCTGTGTTGTTCAGACAGCCATGAAAAGATCAGATCCAGGTCCCATATGGGACAAAAAATCGGATCGAACGTAGCCTTTGAAAGCAGCTCTGGATCCTACGGAAACTTAAATAAGCCGACGCCATCCTTATGGGGGTTGAAGATGTCCATAACAAAACCACAGTTCTAACTATCAGTCATAACAGGAGCCAAGACCAGTTCTACAGGGGCACAGGCCCCCTGTTGGCCCCCCATCTAGAACTGCTCACTTTTGGAGGTCAAGTTAGCTAACAGTAAATATTTTACACTGTTAAATGGTGAAAAAAAATGTATATGGAATAGTTTTTCTTCTGTTCATTTCATTTTTTGTCCTGGAAAAAACTATAATTGGCAGTGATCCTAGGGTTTTTATGTCTACGAATCAAATGTTTTTATTTACTTGAGTAGCCTCTTTGCCAAATATTTTGTATAACAAGCAAAGGTCCTCAAATGTGGAATTATAAATCAAAATCTATGATTTGCAACAAAGCAAGCTAAATAAGACATAATTAAAACAATTCTGCATTCAAAAGAGGGTCTATCATCCACAAGGATGACAGAGACCTCTGTAAGAACTCTGATCTGTGTCACATTCAGTCGTTTCCTGACAACGCAGCCATTGTAGCGCGGATTACAGGAGCCTGGCTGTTTGGTAACGAAGGAATCATCTGCAGCTCAGCACTAGAAACCCAAGGAGCTCATAATTGACTTAAGGAGATCCACAACAGATCCTGTGCAATAACAGTAATGATGATTTACTGTATTTCTCCTGATGGAGGTTTTTATAATTTCTGTTTCTCTGTTTGTGCAACGCTGCTGCCAGAGTTCTAATTTCCCAGAGGATGCCTCCTCAAAGGGATCAATAAACTTCGATCCAAATGAATCCAATCATTTCTAGTGATCACAAACTGTTTTTGCTGTCAAGAGTGAAACAATCAGTTATTAGATTGAGTGTGAAATTGCTTAGTAATAGCAGCATGGCAGATTTTTATTGATGTTAAAAAATTAGGTGTAACCATCAAACAAAAAAAAAGTTGAAAGATTGTTGTAGTTGGAAGCTGGTATAGTTTTCAAAGCATTCATTTATAAAATGGCTTATTGCCATTAGCCTCCTGAACACGGGCCTGGTTAGTACTTGGATGGGAGACTGCCTGGGAATACTAGGTGCTGTCTTTCTGCATGTATCCCTGTGCATGTCTCTGGGTACTCCAGCTTCCTCCTACAGTCTAAAAACATGACTGATTAAATAGGATTATTTTTGTTACGATTTATTTTTGTAATCTAAATAAAACGTTAAAATTGACTATTTTTAATTTTTTTTTATAAAAAAAAAATAACGGCTCGCCATTATTGGTTCCGTCCCGATAGCGGAACCAATAAAATCGTTGTTGCGGCCGGGACATTTGGGAGATGCAGCATTTACTTTTTGTCTGGAAAATATGATCAAGTGTAAATCTAACCAAAATTGTCTCCAGCCAAGAGTTTTCTCCATGGCTAAAACCAGGGAACATACATGAGGCTCAGTGGATTTTGTGCAAGAAGTCATTCAAGCTCAGAACGATGGGAATTAAGGCAGTGGAGTCGCACATGCGAAGCACGAAACACAAAGCGTCAAAATGGAGTTAGAGAGAAACAGCCGGTATTTCTCAGTTTAGTTCCACCCTTGTCTCTGCAACGCCTCCACTTATCACCAAATCAAACATACTAAGAAAACAATACAAAGAAAAATAGCTGCAAAAAAGACTTAGCACTGGTTATGTTGGGGCTTTAAAACTGATTTGTTTTGTTCCCTGCTAAAACAAAGTTTGTGAATTCAGTTAAATAATTGTTAAAATATATCTGTCATTTGTGTGTTTTTAGCTTTCTTCCTGTATGGGAAGCTTTTCAAAATGTGAAACATTAGTGCCGTGGTTTATGTTAAAATAAACCTTTGGGTTAAGTTGTTGCAAGCAGGTTTTTCTGGTTCTTGTGAATTTGGTCTTAAATTGTTATTTCAAGTGGCATTAAAAAGTCTTGAATTTAACTTGCCTTATGCTGTAGGAACACTGTAGTTATAAGAATATCAAAACAGCATCAGGTTCTTACATTTTTCAATGTTGCACTTACAGAACAGGGGAAGGAGTCCATTATGTAACCTGTACCGTCAGAATTCTCCAATTAGAAAAAGGCTAACAAAGAAGCCAAACGACCCCCATTCCAAAGGAGAAAACCTGATCATCTGGTTTAATTTTCATGTTTTCTAAGCCAAAACAAGGCTTTGTTTTGGTCCACTCTATAAAGCCTGGAACTCAACGCTATTTCTCACATTTTGAATTGAAAAAGCTTCCTGGACGGGAAGCGAAACATCTTCAAACTTGGAAACAAAGTCCATTGGATTGTTTTTGAACTTGTTGAGCAAAGGTTTGTGGAAATACTAAGCATCAGATAAGAACGTTGGCAGGTCCCTGTTGAAAATACCAGCATCCAAGCTCCTCTTCCTACCTCCTTCCTAACTGCCAGCACTATTTGGATAGCGCTTATTAGGACAATCACAGAGACACTTCTGCTATGTCTGGATTTTACTAAATTCAAACTGAGTCTGTTGCTTGATCCAAAGCCACAACAGAAGTGCTTCCACAGTCGTCATGGTAAGTGTTATCTGAATAGTGCTGGAAGGAGATAGGACCAGGAAGAAGGACACTTCCTAGCACCAGTTAGCATAAGGAACCCCTGATGTTCATGGTTACCTCTAGAATCTGTATAGTTCCCCACAATCTTTGTGTGTCACAGCTCCAGCTGTTTACTACATTTGTGCAACTTTTCTTTTTGATTCGTTCTTTTCCAGAAGATTGTGGTCCCAATTTTACCTGCTTCATTCATTCACGTCAAGCTGAACCCTGGATAGAGTTCTAACAGTTGACCCTGCTAAAGGTAAAGGAATAGAAGCTACAATTTCAGGTATTCAGGTGGGTCTAATACTGAGTTTGAATTTTGCGGCTGCGTCCTCCGAAAACCAGTTTGGAAGGTGGCCTGTTTGGATTGGAAGACTCCTAGTTATGCGGCCCACAAATGAAGCCTTCTTTTTCCCCGTTTGGAAGGAAGGGTCTGGTGTATCCTACGTAGCCTTGGGTATCCCATGATTCATTGGGAGTTCAAGCAAGTCGGCTGCTCCGTGCTCAGAGGAAAAAGGGAAATGGCGCTGAACAGTGGTGAATATTGTAAGTGCAGTTTAACATAATTCAATTATGTGAATAGTTCCGTCTGAAATTAATGAAAATAATTGTTTTAAATGGTTATTGAGTCAGATATGTGGCGGGCAATGTTTGGTTTATTGAAAGCTTTTATCTGTCCCTGTGTAAATGGGTTTGGCTGATATTCAAGCTCAGATTCCAATATCTGCAGTGTGGGGACTATAAATCTGATATCTGCGATGCTACTGCTGCTGGAGCTCCTCAAAAATGTTATTAGCACCCAGAACAGTAGTGAGAAGTTTGATATTCATTCTTTCCCTGCTTTGTGTTTCAACTATCACGGTTGCTAAGCGACAGGATGGGCGGTGAAAGCCGGAGAAGGCTGGACCTGTTTAAAGTCGTAGGAAAATGGCCGTTCCAAGTGTTGCAATTCTCCCGAGTGGTGCCCGACTTTACACGAGTGAATAAAGTAAATGTGATTGGTTGTTTATCAAGGGGGCAGGATTGTTGTGGCGGAAGGTTCGCAAGCAAGTTTGGTTGTGGCCGGTTTGTTGGAAGCTTCTAACCAGTTAGCAACTTAGTGCTAGCAGGTTCCCAATGGGAAATTCCATTGGGACCAAGTAGCACTAAATTGGTGACTTAGAAACGACGCTGTCAAGGAACGCTATGGACAGAGGAAACATGCAAGAGGAGGAGAGTTTAGTGTCGGAGGTCGTGGATGAGTCTCCTCCGTCATCCATTTTTCATTTAGAGGAGGAAAGCGGGGACGAAGATGTTGTGGAAGAGGACGCCAGGGCGGCAGAAGCTTGGTTTGGTGTACAAGGCTTCCAGCCGTACATGTTTGAGCCCTTGCCTCGCAACGCTGCCAGTTCTGTTAGCTCTACGCCTGCCGAAGACACAGACGTCCATCCCCGTGAACACTGGGACGCAACTCAATGGGAAAGGGAAGGATTCTCATTTTTTATTTTAACCGTTGAGTATATTAGCTGCGACATATGAATCAAGATGCTATGACTGAAAAAATTTGATTGACAGATGACCGTTGATACACTATATTGCCAAAAGTATTTGCTCACCCATCCAAATTATTGGAATCAGGTGTTCCAATCACTTCCATGGCCACAGGTGTATAAATTCAAGCACCTAGGCATGCAGACTGTTTTTACAAACATTTGTGAAAGAATGGGTCGCTCTCAGGAGCTCAGTGAATTCCAGCGTGGAACTGTGATAGGATGCCACCTGTGCAACAAATCCAGTCGTGAAATTTCCTCGCTCCTAAATATTCCACAGTCAACTGTCAGCTGTATTATAAGAAAATGGAAGTGTTTGGGAACGACAGCAACTCAGCCACGAAGTGGTAGGCCACGTAAACTGACGGAGCGGGGTCAGCGGATGCTGACGCGCATAGTGCGAAGAGGTCGCCAACTTTCTGCAGAGTCAATCACTACAGACCTCCAAACTTCATGTGGCCTTCAGATTAGCTCAAGAACAGTGCGCAGAGAGCTTCATGGAATGGGTTTCCATGGTCGAGCAGCTGCATCCAAGCCATACATCACCAAGTGCAATGCAAAGCGTCGGATGCGGTGGTGTAAAGCACGCCGCCACTGGACTCTAGAGCAGTGGAGACGCGTTCTCTGGAGTGACGAATCGCGCTTCTCCATCTGGCAATCTGATGGACGGGTCTGGGTTTGGCGGTTGCCAGGAGAACGGTACTTGTCTGACTGCATTGTGCCAAGTGTAAAGTTTGGTGGAGGGGGGATTATGGTGTGAGGTTGTTTTTCAGGAGCTGGGCTTGGCCCCTTAGTTCCAGTGAAAGGAACTCTGAATGCTTCAGCATACCAAGACATTTTGGACAATTCCATGCTCCCAACTTTGTGGGAACAGTTTGGAGCTGGCCCCTTCCTCTTCCAACATGACTGTGCACCAGTGCACAAAGCAAGGTCCATAAAGACATGGATGACAGAGTCTGGTGTGGATGAACTTGACTGGCCTGCACAGAGTCCTGACCTCAACCCGATAGAACACCTTTGGGATGAATTAGAGCGGAGACTGAGAGCCAGGCCTTCTCGTCCAACATCAGTGTGCGACCTCACAAATGCGCTTCTGGAAGAATGGTCAAAAATTCCCATAAACACACTCCTAAACCTTGTGGACAGCCTTCCCAGAAGAGTTGAAGCTGTTCTAGCTGCAAAGGGTGGACCGACGTCATATTGAACCCTATGGATTAGGAACGGGATGTCACTTAAGCTCATATGTGAGTCAAGGCAGGTGAGCAAATACTTTTGGCAATATAGTGTATATGATTGGCCGAATTTAGGTGTTCAGGCTGACGTATACTAGCCTTGTGAGACCATCCTGATCTCGCGAGCTTTCAAGGTTTCACTCGCAGATCAGTCTGGAGACTCTCCGTTGAAGAAAATTTGGAGCCGTTCACCAAACGAACGTCCAATCAGCGTTGGCTTTGAGGCGGGTTGAGGTGTGACGCAATGAGAAGTGGACAGTTCAGTCTAAAGAACATGGCGGCTTCAGCCGATGAAACTAGCGTTAGCGTGGCTATCGAGCAAGTTTTATCGGAATTACAGAGTATTTCTTCACTGAAAGAAGAGCAAAACACTGCTCTGGAGGCTTTTCTCAGAGGAAAAGATGTTTTTGCTCTTCTCCCGACTGTTTTCGACAAAAGTTTGATCTATCAATTGGCTCCTCTTCGTCGTCGCTCTGTTACGTCATATGCTTCGTTGATCGTTGATTGGTTTATTTGGCCCGTCTATCACCAACATAGGCCAATCAGCTAACCAGTATTTTCGCCCCTTCCCAAAATTACTTCAACGGAAGGTTTCCAGATGGATAAGCGGAGCAAAGCCATCTGGCGGAGTCAGGTTAGACGTATACCTAACTGGCCTGCAGAAGATAACGAAAACCCCCCACAGATTTTAAGACAGGATATTTTTAAGAAGAGACATTTTCTAATTTTTGGGACAATCCTCTGATAAAGAGAACATTTATATACATGTTTAAGCCAGAATGATTTGACATTTAAATATTACTTCCCTACGACTTTAAATCCATAGCCAAAACTCTTCCTTATTTTCACGGCCTCCGAAGTACCCAGTCCAGATAGACCGGGCCCTGGGAGGACCGAGCCACTGAAACCGAACACACCCTAAATTTGTGTCTTGTGTCCTAAAAAAATAAAATAAAAACTCTCCCTGGAATTCTTCTTCTGCTACCTATTATAATGTGTTAAAATATGTTTCTTCCTTAACCAGTGATTTTGCTCATTAGCAGGAAACACAACCCCCCCAGGCAGCTTTTTTTTTTTTTATCAACTAAGACATAAAAATGTCTTTATTAACAGAACTTAAATGAATTACAAAATAAGCTGCTGTTAGAGAAGAAGAAAAAAGCAAAACCACAAAAAAAGTCAGGTATTAGGCAGCAATAAAAGCACTAATGCTGAGAAGCTGCTGCTTTTACTGCAGTTCCCACAGACTGGTGAGGAGCTAAATGACAAACCAGCATTAAGCCGGGCATACACTGTGCGATATTTTCAATCGTTGCATGCAGCTACAACTCACACTGTACGACGAAACCGCAGGGTTTAAAAGTTCACAAGTCACGATGTTTGTTCTCACACTGTGCGACCCGACGCTCTGATGCGATCTACGTGCTCACACTGTACGTCTAAAAACCAGGTGGGACTCAGCTCCGCAATGAGACGGCGATACTCTGACTCGTCTATCTGGAAGCCAAACAAGTAGAAGAGGAATATGAAGCTCACTAGATTGAAACGCGCTGCCTTGGCAATTTGTGGAATTTTGTGCTGAAAGCCCTAAAAAAAAGGACGACGACGTATTTGGACAAAGACATGGCCGAGCAAACGTCACTACTCTGTCAATTTTACAGAAAGAACTCCATTTCACTCATTGCACCCCCGCCATGCTTCTGTATTTTCGTCTGAGAGGAAAAATAAGAATCGTTGTTTGCCCACTGAGCAATTTCCCCACACCTTGCGACGTTTGATTTTCTCCCGACCTTACGATTCCTGATGGGGACGTGGTCGTCAGAGGCTGATCGCCACTCGTTATCCCGAGTACACTAAACCACGCACCATCGGGCTGAAAGTCATCCTGATCAAAAAATTCTTTCACGCCCGGAGAATCGGCCTGACAAGGGCAAAAAAAATCGTACAGTGTACGCCCGACTTTAGAAACCAGAACAAAAACACCTCGACAGACAAATTATTCATCAGCAGGAAGCATTTACCACCTAAAGTTGGGATTGGGTCGTAATTTAGAACAAAGCAAATAGTTTTCCCACATTTATACACTTTTCTTTATGATTTTCCTAATTTCGCAACACGTCAACATCCCTCAAAAAATTCACAGTGTTCAGTTATTTCATCAGCACTTCATGGACCGTAAGCAGCCTTTAAAAGGTCCATTAAAAACCAGTCTGCAGCCTTGGATTAGCTATTGCAGCATATTGCTTCATGCAACTTAGCAAGAGAAACAAAAAAACAACTGGCTATACGTTTGGCACAGTTCAAATATACATATGGGTACACAATAGTATCATTATTACACAAGCAGTGCATGACAGAATATTTAGAGTTTCCTTGTCAAATTTAAGGTGTAAACGATACATTATCTTCTAATTACAAACAGCAGATCCCTCCATGGGGATATCATCAGGTGCACACATTGGCAAACTTTTCAGTCTTATTCAAGAATCTTGGCACAGCTTTAGGTTAATAAGGAAGCACTTGAATCTAGTGGTTGTTATCGATGTCCAAAATGAAAGGCGATCACGTTGATATAAGCTTTACGACGGCCGCTTTGTGGCACGACGGATCCTTGAAATCCAGTTTCTCCAACTAACAGCTGCTTTTCTGCTTCTCTAAGACGGCTGGAGGCTAGAACTGGGAGGTCTCTGTGAAGGAGATGGCATCAGTCTTATCCACCGTGAAGCCTCCGTTGACGTAGGACTTTTTCTCGCACTCCTCGTCGTCCAGCGTAGTTTCCAGGGCGAACGGGTTTGCGACATCCACGTCCGAGTTCAGATCCATCCTCTCCAACTCCCTCTTGGATAGTTTCTGAACGATCCCAGCTCCGTAAGCGTCGCCCAGAACGTTGATCATGGTACGGAAGCGATCCCTGAAACACATCGGCTTCTGTTAATCTCCAGGTTTGATTGTTTTTTCCATTTTAGATGTTTGCTTAGTATGAATCCAAATTAATATTTGAAATTTAAAAACTATATGACTAATGCGATGAAGAACTGTCTTTACCAGGGGTCTACAGGAGCTGAATGCGGCTCTTTGAACCTTCTACAATGGATCTTAATAGTGGCAAAAAAAGATATAAAGAACTATATAATAATTAGATCAAATACCAGTCTTAGACACTTTTCTGGGTTTTATAAAAAATATTGGAAAGCATCAAAAATATGTTTTTAGAGCTATTTTTCCTGTAATTTGCTTGGAAACTAGGTGTTTTATTATTATTATTATTATTATTATTGTTTGTTTTTTTACATCAAATAATACCCTATAGGAAAAAAATCCATGCTTCAGTTATATGAATCGTTTTATGTTTTTCCTTATTTTAAAAGAATCCAAATAAGTTCTTGGTTATTTCAAATGGCAACATATTCATTCTGGCAGATATTTAATAAAAATAATATAGTTTTTTTTTTTTTTTTATAAAAAAAATTATGTAATACTTTGTGGCTCTCAAACTAATTTAATTAGCTGGACTCAGGAAAAAATGACTCTTTGGATATGATATGCTGCAGACCCTGGTCTTTACGGTTCTTCTGCTGCTGGATTTCAACAAAATATTTCACAGAAAACAGATTTTAGATTTTTAAACATCAGGTTAGCATAATTAGCTAATTGAAGCTCACGTATTTTAAGTTGCAGTACTTTGTGTGCAGGCATGTTCCACAAGCAACTTAATATTGATGATCATTGTTTTCTTTACATCAAAACAATCTAGGAATTAGCTTTTTAAACTAAACCATTCACTTCTATGCTGATGACACTGTATTTTCCCGCTCAGCGCCTAGTCCTGGTTTAAGTTTTCTGTTGCCGTGCATATTAACAGCGTATGCAGTTTCGTCACGAGTTACCATATTTTTCGGACTATAGCGAGCACCTCATTATAATCCATGCACACTAAGTTTTTGAAAAACATACATATAAGCCGCACAGAACTAGCCTAGTAAACTAGCCCCACCCACCAGAGGGCAAAATCACTTTTGCCTGCGAGTGGTCTAGCCTTGATCAATGCCACAGGCCCTAAATCTGGCGGGCCAATCGCAATGCAGAGATGTGTTTTAAATGTCTGCATGCTAAGCGGGCCGGGTTTTGAGGGCGGGACGACAAAGCTGCACGATGCTGAGGAAAGCACAACAGTAGCAGCAGCTTTCAAGGAGCGCTCCATTGAAAGTTAAAAGTTCTCTTTTCTGTTGTTCAATAAAGGTACGTTTCTAAGATAATTTGAGGCGAGAATATTATACTTTAAAGCTATATGGTTCATTTACCGATTTAATGGTTCATTTACCGATTTAATGCATAGTTAAAAGAATAATTTCCGAAGTTGAGAGGAGCTCCGAGGCTAACGGCAGTCAGACAGAGATTAGACTTGGGGTTTTCGTTGAAACGTAAGCAGGAAGAGGCTCTTCGCTCATTCATTTTTGAGAAGTCAGTCAGTCAGTTGCGCTCATTGGTCAGAGCGTTGGCCAATAGGCACAGACATAGTTTGAAAAACAACGGGTTGTTGTCATCAACAATCTTCCGACGTCTCATTCATCTGGGCCGGACTAAATAACACATTTAATCTCACATTTAGTCTGGTTTATCAGGCTAGCAGTGGACCATAAGCCGCTGACGACTACTTAACTGTCTCCACCAAACCTGTAGGGGGAGCTCTACATATAACTCCTGGCGTAGGGATGAAGTAGAATGCTAGCTCTTGTTAGCTTGTTAGCTTGCAGTAAGAGCTTCTACTGAAAGTTGGGGCTTCATCAGCTCTTTATTTCAGCTCTGCAGGCGTTGAGCGCAGTCTCTTCATTGGTTCAGCAGCTTTAATGCATCAAATTAATGAAGAAATGTGTGCATTCGGAACATTTGTTCTCCGTCCTGCCTGCTGCTAGCACGTTCTTGTGCTAAATGAAAATTAGCCCCTTATTATTTTCATTTCTAACTTTGAATTTCCCCTCTGCCAGTTCGGAAAAATGCAAAGAAAAGCCACGTCTTCTTATAAAGCGCATGGCTTAAAGTGTGGGGAAAAAGTAGCTGCTTAAAAATAACATTTCGAGGTAATGCCCTGGGAGTTCTAGCGTTAACGATGTATGTTGAAAAAAAAAAAGAAAAACAAGAACTTACAGAAGCCAATCCACAGCCACTATCAGAGTGACATCAGTCGCGGGCAGTCCGACAGCCGTTAGGACTATCACCATGGTGACCAGCCCAGCATTGGGGACTCCTGCTGCTCCAATACTGGCAACAGTTGCTGTTATACTAAAAGCAAAGATGAAAATAAAACAAGTTTTTACGTCCTATCATTGATCTGTTTTCTAATCCATCAACCTAACTGAGATGTTTTCCTTCCGTCACGTTTTCACTCAAACGTTTGCATTTCACCTTCACCTCAATTGCTAGGAGAAAAAAAAAAAACTATAAACCCACCTGATAGTAACAATCTGTCCCACATCCAGAGGGTAATCATTGAGCTGAGCAATAAAGATGGCCGCCACCGCCTCATACAGCGCCGTGCCGTCCATGTTGATGGTGGCGCCCACTGGGAGCACGAAGCGAGTTATCCTCTTGTCGATGCGGTTGTTCTCCTCTGCGCAGCGGAAGGTGACGGGCAGCGTAGCGGAGCTGGAACACATGGGGACGGAGGTGGGGTTCAGCTTCACATCCTCCCCGGGCAGAAAGGATTTAACCACAGAATAGGAAACTGACCTGGAGGAGATCATAAGTGCCGTCACCATGGCCTGAGCCATCCCCAGGGTGAAGGTGAAGGGATTCTTCCTCACAATGATGAAGTAGAGGAGAGGCAAGCACACAATGGCGTGGATGGCCAAGCTGCAGAGCAAAGCAGATAAACGTCTGAATTTGTCCTCATCATCTAATAGAAGTCCAGCTTCCTGAAGTCTTCCAAATTTTTCCTTTAGACTTGACGACCTAAGAATGTGGCGGGCCTAATGGTTAGCGCTAGTGTTGCGCTGATGCCATGTTTTTGCCCCGATACCGATACCCGATACCTGGCTGTTCAGTATCACCCGATTCCGATACCATAATAATGTAAAATAATTGCCATCATGGCTTTGTCGAGCTGCTGCTTACCTTTGTGAAGCACGAAAAAAATCTAATACAAAGTGAATCCAGTAGAACTTTTTATTGCCTACCAGGAGTGGGTGACAATAGTTGAATAAACTTATGGCTCTCAAAATGGTGCCCTATTTGTTGGTACTCGCCGATACCGATACCACCATTTTAGGGCGGTATCGGGGCCCCGTCCGATACTGGTATCCGTATCGGTGCAACACTAGTTAGGGCATAGAGCTTTAAATCCTAAGGTTCTAAGTTCAAGCCCCACTCCCACAGACTGCCACTCTGGCTCTCTGAGTAAGACCCTTAACGCCTGGTTGACAAGGTCATGGTCGGGTTGGCAATGTTGACAAGGGTCAAATGACTTGGCAAGCAACCCACGTTAAAATCTCCTCGGCTCTGATTGGCATCATGTGGGAACACCAGAGCCGGGTCGACCCGCTAAATTACGTGACACCATTGAACGCAACGTACAGACGTCAACACATAACACTAGTTGCTGCTGATCTAACAAGCAGAAACAACTGTTTACATTTGATAAACATAGAGCCGCTCTGGTGAGAGGGATTCAGACAGATAATAGAGAGAAACAATAAAGTACACTGACTTCACCCTGTTTTCCTTCCATGATGCTCTCCATTGTTTACTTTCCTGATCAACACTCACGCATGATGGTGTCACCAGACACGCGCAGCTGCCAGCAAGGGGTTAGAAGGGGAAGGGAGCCAAAGGCCGATTGTTAGCGGGTTGACCCATGTTTGAAAAACACGTGTTAACCCGCTATTTTCAGTAGGAAAGAGGCTAATGTTGTAGCTACATCCTTTGAATGAGGGGTCACCAACGTGTTGCCTACAGGCACCAAGGGGCCTTCAAGGACCACATCGGGGGCATAAGCATGTCCTGAAAACAGAATAACTCACCAGTGGGCTAAGTTGGAAATTTAAATGTATTCTGTTACTCTTCTTTTTTAGACATTTATAGAGATTTCAAAATGACAATTTAAGAAGAATATAAAAGAGAGAGTCGACCCAAAATAGAAGAAAATTAGAAATGAAAAGAAACAATAAAAATATGTTTATTATGTATGAAGTTTAAGTGAAGCAGCTTGTTTTAGGTAAACATTGAACTTGAAGAGTCTAAACCATTCAGTTCTATGCTGATGACACTGATTGATTTGAGGCTTCAGGCATGTCTTGCAAGGAGTAAAATAAGCAATTTGAACCACCGGACACATCTAAAAGCTCCAGGAAATGGACTCAAAGGGATGGAGTTTGACATTCAGATTCAGAAGTTTTGCTTCTTCTTTAAAACAATGATTTAAAGTCCACTGATTTTACAAGTTAGAATTAATGGAAAGTGCTTTTTAATAACGCTAAGATGCCCTAATAGCCTCTCCAGAAGGCGATGAAATCACATTGCACTTTGAATTTGTCCCAAATAGCATTTACAAACCTCGGACTCCCCTCTCTGACCCAACCAGACAGGATTTACAGGGCGGTGTTTAACGGTGACACTTAGATTTAGAAGCTTTCATTACTGCATCTGCAGGTTGAGCGGTTTTGAATGTCCTTGGCCCTTATCACTGCCCACCAAGAGCTCAGCTTTTACTCCATGGCCGAAGGGAGAGGCAGCCCAAATGTCAGCCGTAAATCCCAACGTCTGGGACGGGCGGATACAGAGCAATGAGGCAGCTTACCCACTCAGCACAGTCACCATGAAAAGACCCATCTTCTTGAAGATCTCCCAGTCTTCCACCTCGATGATCTTTGCAGCAATGAGGAACAGGATACCAAATGGCATGTAGCTGAAAGGTACAGTTAACAACCATTTACATAAAATATTCATGGATTATTCAAACTTTCAGGAGAGGAGGTCTATTTCAGGTTTGCTCAGAGAATATGCATCGTCTGCACGTACCACATAATTATCTGCACCAGTTTCATGGTGGCTTCATTCAGGGCATCAAAGAATTCAAGAAGTATACGGCCTTTGTCTCCCATCTTCCCGATAACCAAGCCGAAAGCCACACAGAACACAATGAGGCCCAGCACGTTGATTCCGTCTGAATACGAGCCAACAATTTCATACTCCTTAGTGATGTTCTGGAAGAATAAAAAAAAAAAAAACACTCAGATGACCAAGAGCAGGGTGGGATGCTGTTTTCTCTTAAGCTGGGCATACATTGTACGTTTTTTTGCACTTGTTCGGGCTCTCTAGTCGTGTGAGAATTTTTCTTGATCATGCAGAGTTTCAACCTCATTGTGCATCCCGCGTCGTGTAGTGTACAGGGGGTAACGAGGGGCGACCAGCCTCTAATGACCACCTTCGTATCGGGAATCGTAAGGTCGGGAGAAAATAAAACATGTTTGAAATTTAGTCGGCCGTTGTAAGCAAATCCTGCCGATATACCATAACCTAGTGCACTGCGCATCTGCTAACAAGGGTTAGGGTTAGAAGAAGTCAGGGCTTCTTCTACCAGATTGATGAGTCCGACCAGCGGCATCTCACTGCAGAGCTGAGTCGGACGTTTGGTGTTTAGATGTACAGTGTGAGCACATAGATCAGATCAGAGCGTCGGATCGCACAGTGTGAGAACGTACATCGTGAAATGTGAACTTTCAAACCCTGTGGTTTTAAGGTACAGTTTAAGTTGTAGCTGCGTGCACGTTTTTGTGTTTTCTCTTGGCGTGTTCTACTTCATTAGTCACTGTGATTGGCTAAAACCAATCTTTGCTAGGCGGGGACTAGGGCCAAACGTCCGCTTTAATAAATCTCTCAATCAATATATGGAGATGGGACTACATATTGAACTTTATAGTGCGCTCAGTTAAGTGACGATTCGGACCGATGATCACTACTTATTGTTCCTCGTTGGTCGCATAACTCTTCCTCCAAGCATAGTGCATGCACCATCTTTGTTATTTGTACCCGACAGCGGGCTGCTTTGTCAACAAATCCCATGATGCTTTGCAAAGAGAGCTCTCACAAAGCATTCTGGGATACATCTGTGAACATTGTCACTACCCGATCCGTCCCGGAAGCATGATCCATCCTGCGAATTGACGAACAGATCGGATCGCTGAAAAACTACGTAATAACGGTGCTGAAAATACTTATTTATATACTTAAAACATCAAAGAATGCTAAAATACATCACAGAAAATATTGAAGACTTTTCTTTTTCTCTCCATTGTATTGCATGATGTCATCATCGGACATACTCAGAGCAGTCACAGTAACGTTCGAAAGGCTATTTAAGAGTATTGCTTTTTTTGGTTTTTTTTTTTAAACATGCAATATTTACGCAAATACAGAAATATTCAAATGAATTAAAAAAAATATTCAAAAGAATGAAAAAGTACGAAAAATGAAGCATTTGGCTAGCCGGAAGGTATTCTGTTCGCAAATGCGCAGGACAAATCGTGCTTCCGAGACGGATTGGATAGTGACAACCATAGATGATTACTACTTTTCAAGGTGCATTGTGGAAAATTTTGAGTCTACTGTTTTTTCATCCACTACACATTGGGACACTCATTTAAAATGGTGTAACCACTATATAGAGCCCTACGTAGTGATTAGGCCGGACATTCGGATACAGCCTAGGTTTTCGGAAGGTTCCGCTGAATGTCCCTCCTTTCCCTGAACAGATTTTATTTGAGCAGGCCCAGATAATAATCTCTTGCCAGATTAGTAAACATGATCTTTAATATACACTGTGTGCAGAATTATTAGGCAAATTAGTATGTCGACCACATCATCCTTTTCATACATGTTTTTCTACTCCAAGCTGTATAGGCTTGAATGCTAACTACCAATTAAGTTAATCAGGTGGTGTGCATCTCATTAATGAGGGGTGTGGCCTAATGACATCGCAACCTATATAAGATGTGCTTAATTATTAGGCAACTTCCTTTCCTTTGGTAAAATGGGTGAGAAAAGAGATTTGACAGACTCTGAAAAGTCAAAAATGGTCAGATGTCTTTCAGAGGGGTGCAGGAGTTTGGCAAATAGGCAACAGGTGTGCAAGGAGCGTGTTGAAAAAAGAAAATGCAAAAAACCCCCCATGAATTGAGAAGGATGAAGCGTGAAGCTGCCAGGAAGCCATTAGCCACCAGTTGTACCATATTTCAGAGCTGCAACATGTCTGGAGCGCTGAGAAGCACAAGGTGCTCAATACTCAGAGACCTGGCCAAGGTAAGGAAAGCCAAAAAAAGGCCACCTTTGAACAAAACACACTAGACACAACATCTGAAGACTGATTTCTCTGTTTTGGTCTGATGAAATGAGAGTTTCTCGATGGGCCAGATGGATGGATGGGCACCAGGCTGGATCAGTAAAGGGCAGCAAGTTCCTTATCGACTTAGACGCCAGCAAGGTGGAGCAGGGGTAATGCTATGGGCTGCTTTCATCAAAGATGAGGTTGTGGGACCTTTTCGGGTTAATTATGGAGTCAAGATCAACTTCCAGACCTACTGCCAGTTTCTGGAAGACACCTTCTTCAAACAGTGGTACAAGAAGAAGTCGCCATCATTCAAGAAAAACCTGATATTCATGCAGGACAATGTTCCGTCACACGCATCAAAATACACCACAGGGGTGCTGGCCAGAAAAAGCCTTAAAAGAGAAAAATTAATGACATCGCCCCCTTGTTCCCCTGATCTGAACCCCATGGAGAACCTGTGGTCCTTCATGAAATGTGAGATCTACAGGGAGGGAAAACAGTGTCTGGGAGGCTGTTGTGACTGCTGCACGCAACGTGGTTCGCAAACAGATGAAGACACTGACAGAATCTATGGATGGAAGGCTTTAGAGCGTCATGGTGAAGAAAGGTGGCTATATTGGTCACTTATTTTTTGTTTTGTTTGTTTTTGAATGTCGCAAATGTTTATTTCTGAATTTTGAGTTGCTATATTGGTTTACCTGGTGAAAATAAACAAGTAGGATGGGTATATATTTGTTTTTTATTATGTTGCCTAATAATCCTGCACAATAAAATTAACCTGCACACAAAGACATCCTCATAAAATGGCCAAATCTAAAAAACTTCTAAAATATGAAACTTTGATAATAAGGAGTATTTTGTAAATGCAGAGTGTTTGCCTACCTCAACGACCGCCATGACGGTTGTTGCAAGAGGTGGCATTGCAGTGGTGTTGTTTGACACTTTCTCTTCCTCCAACTCTTTCCGCTTTGTTTTGTACTACAGAGAAATCAAAGATATTTAAACATCAGTACTCCACATACATGTCAATATAATTTGAAAAATCGATGTGAAAAGATTCTGACCTGCTGAAAACAAGCCTGCACCAGATTTTCTGGAAACATGTTTCTGTTGAATAAAAAAGGTCCAGAATCAGAGTCCCACAACTTGTTTGACATGTTGCTTAATACAAAGTTCCTAAAACACCTGAAAATTTTTTGGGATGGGGTATTTGTCTCCATAAACAGCTACCTGCCATACGCAAAGCAAATTAACTATTTAAAGATGCCCTTTTTTGGAATGTTTGTGAAAAGGTTTGAGCATTAGGAACATGCTGTACAATCAATACGAAATTATCTGATTAATGAACTCTAAGATCATGAGTGGTCTATGGTAACCTAACGTCAATAGGCCTTTGCAAATTCTCAGTCATCCGGGATCATAGCAACCACGGAGCAGGATTAGTCCGGAGGCAAATTTGCTTTTCTGAAAAAGTTTGTCAATTCTTCAGCTTACACTAGAGATGTTTTAAAGGTAAGAGTGAGGGAAGCCATCTTTGTTAAAAGAGAAAAACCAGCACTGGATACAGGTGGCCTTTCTCAAATTACAAGAACTCAAGTACGGACTTGTGTCCTCGCCAAGTATGCTCTTTAGAAGAACACAGGAAAGTCTGGACTCTTGGAGAACGGGAGAACACAGCATAAATCTGGCTCAATTGGAATGGAAGCGTAGTGATGACATCACCACATTCAAAGCTAGTCTAGAGCTGCTTTTCACCTCCTGTTATTAACAGTCTCTAGAAAATAATACGTCTGTGATGAAACATTGCAGCCAAGCTCTGTATAAGGAAACCAAGTAGTTTTCATGAAGTCCCTAACCTTGTAGCTATCATACTAAGCAGCATGTAAGGACTCTAGGAAGGAGAACTCCCCTTCAACAGAACCAGAGATTCACCTAATGAGGTCAAGCAGTGTATCAACCGTAGTGACGTTGGGGGTGGTGCCTGTTCTGTCGATGTGGTCAGCGTCTTGGGAGACACCAGGCTTGATCGTCATCACCAAAATAATACCTGCAGAGAGGGAGAATATTATTTGACATAGAGTTACACACAGAGCAGCAGAACAATAGAACAACCTCAAGGTAAGGTAGGGGCCAGTTAGTCGTATCAAGGTAAACCAAGGCATTCAAAAGCTCTACACAGAGTAGGCAGAGCCGTCCCTCCCTCCGTCACATCTCACCACTACAGCCAACAAGCAGGAATCTCGTGGAGATGCTGATTTAGAACATTTAAATTAAAAATCTATGAGCTAAACTCCAAAACTGTGGTATTGTCATGATTCTTTTACCGCTCATCTGATCCACCTGCTCCTGCCTCTATTTAAGGTACTTGCATCAAGCTAGCAGGGTGAGCTTATCTTGTTATCCTTCTTGGGGGCCAGTGGAGAGAGTGTTTTTTTTTGCATACCATAGTTTTTCTGGTTTCCTGATCCTGACCTGTTCTGCCTCACGACCACTGGGCCTATCTGTTCCCATCTGAACGGTTTGCCTGAATTATCTGTTGAGTCCTGGACCCCTCAACCAGCCTGTTCCCATTCTGATCTGTATCCCCAATCTGGCTTCAGACTCCTGAATGTTCTCCGGGGCTTTAGCATCTGGGAAACTCTGGGCGGTGCCAAATGCATCTTGTTTGCAGCCCATCGGCTGGATCCTACCTTGTTCTCTGCTGATGGATGATGAATTGTTAAACCATCTTAATGACACACATGGATAATCCATCAGATTATCATGGTCACTAACCTGTGTTTCTCTCAAACAGAGTTTCCAGTCATAGACGCCCTAGCCGCTGATACCACGGATCCAAGCGCTTTGTCTTAAATAAACGCTTTGAAATATCCCGCTGTCTGTCTCCCCTTGAGTATTGGGTCATTTTGTCCTGTGTCGTGACAGGTATATTTACTTAAGGTTATCTAATGATCATTTTAAACTAGCCTATGCCTCCAGGGATGTTAAAAAAAACCCCATAAGATAAGAAAGACAAAAAACTCACCAAGAATCACTGCAATGATGGTTGTTGAGAAGTAATAGACGACAGCTCGAAGACCTATTTTTCCAGACACCTCAGAGTCCAGTGCGGCGACGCCTGTGAGAGACAAGTCCATAATCACACATGGAGACATGAAGGAAGCCATTTACGCTAAGAGAGAATGCAAAACAAGGTTTCCATTGTCATAGATGAAAATGATAGTTCAGTGGGTGAAATGTACGTACAGAGAAGTTCAAACCCCATTAACTCCTCCTTTCTCTGCAAATCTCACAATTCTAAACTTCCACCATAAAACGGGCGAATCCAAACGAAGCATAGGATTGACGTGAACTCGGGGATGTTGTCTTATTTGGTTCTGGCCTGTAGTTTTGTCACGCCCCGAAATTGACATACAGACCAGCCGGCTGGTTCATGGCCCAAGAACATGAATAGAGGTAGATGGAAGCCACCAGTTTAGCTGTTTAGCTTACAGTTGGGTTTACTTCTACAAGAATTACAAAGCAGACAGTTTCTCTATTGAAAATGAGTCAGAACCACAGGCGGAAATGTAGTGTTCCAGGGTGCACGGAGGATTCCCAGTCTTCCCAAGGAATCCGAAGACTCGACAGGCATGTATTTTTTTGTTCTATCAGAAGATCCCTGTAAAGTTCGATGCTCAGCTGTTCATTTGCTCAAAGCATTTTACCGAAGACAGCTTTCAAAATTGGTTCAACTACATGTTGCACTTTAGTCGACCAAAATCCCGGAAGATTTTGAAATTCTCCTCGGACCATTTTTTTAGGCATTAAAAGTAGGACATGTCCAGGAAAAAGAGGACATCTGATCACCCTACCATATCAACAATTTCAATGTTTCGGTGAGTGAGTGCTGGTTGCTATGATGCGTCTTTGCTCATATATATATATTAGTGGTGATAGTGGCGTCTTGGTTTTGTATTGGTTTGCCCTTTTACAATATAGATAAAGACACTGCCAAATTAGATTGGTTGGACACATAACTTCCAACCAGATAAAAAACAAAAAAACTGGGGAAACTATTGTTTTTCGAATAAAAATGACCAACACCTTTAACCCTTTAAAGCACGATCCAAGAATAAAACAAAACAGAAAATTACTTTTTTTTGGTTTGAAGTCCTTATTTGGCCTTTTAACAAAATATGTAAAAAGAAAAAAACAGAAATACATTTTTGATATTAATAATTTATTACTGTGATAAGTCAAGATTATTTTGTGTAGTCTTGTGCCCTCTGTTATCAGGTATATCTGATTGTGTACAATAGAATTTTTAGCAAAGTTTTTACCATTAAATTAAGAAAAAGGTGTCAGACGCAAAACATTTCAGAAACCGTATGAATCAAATATGATACATTTGGCATTATAGGGTTAATTTAGTTAATCAATGCCCAAATTGAACACTTTCACTGTCTGCTTGCGCTTATGTCACTAAAATTACAGAAAAACTATGTCCCTTAAAATATTGCTCTCTTCTAAAACATTTTACACACGAAAAAAACTTACAAAGGATTTCATTATACAAACCAATCATGAACAACCTTAAGGGAAAAACTGACAGATTATATTGCTAACTATAGTGATGCACTCTGCCAGAAGGTGACATGTTCACATGAGGCCTCATGAAATATGGGGTTTATTGAAGCTATTTGTTCAAAAGGTTCACTGGTTCATGAGGCTTCATCTCACCATCATTATTTTCCACATTATGTAATTATTAATTAAATATAACACCTGAACTCTCTCAGATTATTGTCTCTCGGCAGGTGTGGTTAAGCAGCTGCAGCACATCTGGACTAATAAGGACGCGCTTATAGAGCTAGCTCACTGATTTATTAACTGGATTGCTGATTGCCCGAAGAAAGTGAAGCCACTGGCCACCATATTGGTACTCCCCACTCTCACAGAGATGCACCATAAAAATGCCTACATGGGTAGTAGCCTATTTGGCTGCAAAAACATGCAGCTTGCCAGCTGTGGGGAGAATTTTTACAGGTAATTTCACAGTCAGTGGATGAACTAACCAAGAAAATCCATATATAAACCAATGTATCCTATAGTTTAGTGTGTAACGTCACATTATTCTGGCAATCTCGCACTGACTCAATTATTGTGTCATGATCTTGGCGCTGATGGTTTGGATTTTTCCTTTGCTCCTTGCTCCCATTTCTAATTTGTTCTGCGGCTGATTATCGCCGATCATTTTCACCTGGTTCCTCTACTATTTAAGTTGTGTGTTTGCCTCCCGTCAGCGCCAAGTTATTCGAGTGTTTTTGTGAGATGTTTCCTAGCTTTCTTTAGTCTGTCTGTTTCCCTGATTTTGACCAGTTTTCTGCCCTGAGGATCTCGAGTTTTGCCTTCCCCCTGTCTGCTCTGTTTGTCGCATCTGGTCCTGGATTCTACCGGCTTCTGAACCTGGAACTGTCTTCTGACTTTGGCCTTGGATTTCCCTTCTGGACTCTGTTGCTGCTCGGCGTCAGCTGCTCGCTCTCTAGGAACACTGGGGGCGTCGCCCGCCGCAACTGCGGTCTAACCTCCCTCCTGGATTCTGCTGAGTTCTCCGCGAACGGACTGAACTTTGAATCAGGTCAGTGACTTTGCTCCAAGTCGTATTCAGCTCCATATCCAGTCACTGACCTGTATTCTCCCATCTCTGCAGAGATCCGCCCCGCAGCAGACGAGCAGCATATTCTGAGATCATTACATATTGACTAAATTAGCCATTGACATTGTGTCTAATGTTCAAAAATAGAGTAAACAGAAAGTAATTCACTGTGAAATGTCATTGTGGTAATTATTTATTCAGTGGATGATGCTGTCGTTTTGTAGCGTTTGTTGTATTTCTCATTTGAAAAAGTTGTGAGCTGAAATATATTGCGTGTTATATTGATGGGGGGAAAAAACAACTCAAACATTTTTGAAGGCTAATGCACAGACACAGCTTAAAAGTATTTGGCATCATGCATGCATAATTTGCAAATTGGAAAATACTATAGCAGGGGTAACCAATTAAAAATCAGCGGGGTCTGAATATGGAAAATCATCAACCAGTAAAGTTCCGGAGACATTTTTAATTATAATCTGTTAAATTAAACAGAGTTTAACACTGAAATAAAATAAGGTATTTATGCATCCATGTTATACATTGAGTAAAAAAAAGTGTTTTTTGAAGTAGAGAACAAAAATCGTTGAGTTTGGTATATAGACAATTTCCTGATTCCCATATTTTCTCAAACACCTGAACTGATCGTTTGTTATTTTCTTTCTTTTTTCTGTCTTACCCCAGGCTCACACCGACTCCGGTCTTACCGTTGCGGTGCGGTGGGTGCGGCGCCGCAGTGATTCCAAGTCATTAAAAAGACGTAAACCTCTCTCACCGGCTGCTGAGCTGTCCGGCTGCGGTTACCGAGACACTCCGGCGCTGCAGAAAATTCCGCAAGAAAGCTATCCTTGCGGCGTGCCGGAGAACCTCCGCAACAAGCTCTCGCAAATATCCTTATTTGGGCCGTGTTATCGCGTGAAGTTACGTGAACTCAAGTGAACTTCTGTTAAATCTCCGGACCTGTTGCCGGAGCCGCAGAGCCGCACCGCACCGTAGTCAAAAGGGCGGTGTGAGAGGGGGTGTGCGGGAGTTGCGGTCTCCGTCGGCTCGGTAACCGCACCGGAGCCAGTGTGAGCAAGGGGTTAATGTGAGCAGTGGGCTTTAGGCTGCCCTGCAAGGCTTTAAACCTGGGTTTAAATGGAGACTAAGCCATTCTAAAGCACATATCAAGGTGCTCATTTTGAGTCTGGATCCAGATTTAATGTTGATTCTGTTCATGGTGGAGAATCCTGCTTCACAGCAGCAGGTTGAGCCAAACATCCTCTAAATGTGCAGGGTCATCTTTGAGCACGCCATTTCACTTTTCTTTCACCAGTTCACCGCAGTTCTTCCAGCAGTCCACACTTTCTCTGCTCTCTTTTTCTCATCGTCTTCTCCTTCTTTCCCATCGCCCGGCTTGCCACAGGTTTGCCTGCTGTGTCTAAAAGTAGCAGCAGCAGCAACCCAGACTGACAGCTCATTGGCTCATTTGGATCACGTGCAGCCTGGAGCCGGTCGCTCCCCAGGGCTTTAACGTATTAACAGGAGAAGAGGCGCAACTGAAGTTAGACACTGTCGTCGGACAACATGAAGTAATTTATAAAGGTTTTGAATCCGGATTATCCAGCTGTCATGATCTGGCCTGTTTGCTCTCCCTTAATTAGTCATTCCTTTTACCTGTCGTTTTCCCTCCCTGCCTCATTATAACTTATTCCTCTCACCTGTTTCCTCTGGTTTATATTCAGTTCAGCCTGAGCATTCAGTGCCAGATCATTGCTTGTCTTTCTGTCAGTCTTTCTGTTCAGTTTTATTTTATGGTTCGTGTCCTGGATCCTAGCCGCCAGTTGAAAGAGGGTTTTAGTGTTTGTCTCGTCTCCTGATTGTCCACTGTTCCTCCCCCGCGGAGTCCTCTGGGTTTTGGCTCATTATGTGGGGAGGTTCAGCTTTTATCCAGTAAGCCTGGCTCCAGGGAGGAGACCAGTTTAAAGTCCTGCATCAAGTTCCGGTTCCGCGTCCTGTCTCGGCTACCCTCTTCCACTGAGCCTGCTCATCTGCACCTGTTCCTGTCTGCTCCTGTGCGTGACCACCTGGTCATGCTTCTGGTCCCAGTCAGACTCTGAACCCTCCTGGAAGCCTGTGGATGCCTGGAAGTTTGGATCCTGCCACTTGTTTCTGTTCCTGCCTGATCTGGATTCTGCCTGTTCTGGATCCCTCACCAGGATCAGCTTCCAGCATCACCTCTGGGACTGTAGCACTGGGGACATTCGTGGTCTGGACTGTTAAACCAGGTAAGTGACCAACACAGTTAATCTTATATCAGTTTATCGTGGTCACTTACCTGTGTTTCCTCCCTAGAGTGTCTGAGATTGGGCGGTGCCCCGCCCCCCCGCCTGCAGTGTCTGTGAGCCACAGCTCCGCTTTTGTTTTGTTTTATTTAATAAACGTTTGAACTTTCCTACTGACTGTCTCTCCTTGAATACTGGGTCCATCTGTCCTCGGTTCTTGACACCAGCAGGTGGGTCCAGATCCAAACCACGGTTTGCAAATCCATGACCGCTGTATTATAGCATTATCAGACATGTACTTGTAATTCAGTCTTGATGTAAAATCTTGAAATAATATGTAATATGCAATTACCATGACAATGTCATCAATACATGTATATTACATGTGCATCATCTATTTAGCACTTTTGGTGCATCTGTATTATTATTCTCCAGTAACACATTTATTTTGTTGTGGTGGATTTGTATATGTTATATTAGCAGCCATTCAAAGGGGCCCTTACCAGTAAAACCTGTATATACTTGGATATACTGTATATATATTGTTTATTCTTAATGCACCTTTTTCCTCCTTGTTTGCACCTTCTTTAACTTCTATGCCAAAATATGACGAGTGAATTTCTCCGCTGTGAGATCAATAAAGCTCATCTTATCTTATCTTAAAACACCAGCTAAATGTCAGTCCACTCCCCTGTGACTCCCAGCAAAATCCCCTGTTACTATTAAAGGAATAGTACACCCAAAACATGATTAGCCTTCATTTTCTACTCACCCCCATGCTGAACAACACTCTGGAGTACTTTTTTGATATCTCAAATGCATATGGAGATCTGGGAGGCTTCTTGCTGTCTGCTAACATTCAAATAATGGAGGTCTATGGCGCCCGAGGCAGAAAGGTCCATAAAAGTCCACAAAAACGTGTCAATATTCCTCCATACTGCTCGTCCAATGTATTCCAAGTGTCCTGAGTGGGTAGCGTCCATAATTTACTCGAAACGAAGTCATTTAGAATGTTTTTAGAGCATAAACAGTAGTGTTTAGGATTTCCTGAAAGCGAGTTCACGAGTCTACGGAAACCGCGGCAGACCAAACCAGATGAAAGTGCGCATTCAGCGTCTGCTCTGCCGATAATGCAAGCGTAGAAGAAGAAATGTGCTGTTTACCTGTGCAAAGAAAGAAACAACGAAAGAAAAATGTCTGAGGACTTCAGTGTTGAGGAAGAGCATGAGTTCTTTGCCGAGCTGAATGTTTTGGGTGTACTATTCCTTTAATGTCCACAAATCGTGACAGAAAGAATATTTTAGTACAAAGATTGATGTTTAAAATGCGACTGAAGGGGACAAGCCGAGGTAAGTGAGGACATTTTAAATGGCTACTACTGTACATGATTTATAGACTTTATTGACTTTATAATGACTATGCAATGTGATGGGCCAATTTTTTTTTAAGATTATAAGTTAAAGTAATCTGCTAATGCTATGAAACAGCCAGTCTGTGTCAAATTGATGAATTTATCTTTATATTAAAAGTCTTAAGTCGCCCTGAAAATGAGAACATCATCGTTGCGCAGTTCAGAGATGGGAAGTACTCAAGTAGAGTTTTCTGATATTTTTACTTTACTTTACTACTTATTTTTACGGCGACTTTTTACTTCTACTCCTTACATTTTTACACAAATATCTGTACTTTCTACTCCTTACATTTTAAAAAATTGGCTCGTTACTTTAGTTTTGAATCATTTCAATGGAGTTACCGTTATTATTTTTCACGTCATCAATACCAAATTCAATCTAATTGGATGGGAATCTATGTGACGCACCACTACAAGATGAATCGACAGATTCGGCGGTATTCATTGGCGGCAAATCATTGCAGCTTGGTGGCGGTGGCGTTAGCATAGTAGCATGGACGACGAGATGATTGAAAATGAACACAACGGAGATCTAGTCCTATTGGCAGACATCCATTTAAAATGTAGGCAACGGCATGAAAAAAGTGGTTTCTACTTTTACTTTTATACTTTAAGTAAATTTACAAGCCTGTACTTTGTTACTTTTACTTGAGTAAAGAAGTTTAATCAGTACTTCCACTTTGACCAGAGTATTTTTTAACACAAGTATCTGTACTTTTACTCAAGTACGGAAAGTGAGTACTTTTGCCATCTCTGGCGCAGGTATTGTTTACATTGTGACCGTTCTAACTAGGGAGTACCAATATGGTGGCTGGTTGGCTGTTCACCCCGTACTATCAAAGGGCAATCAGCGATCCAGTGAATAAATAGAAATCAGTGAGCTTAGCTGGTGATCAGGCCTTCCTTCTCTTCCTTGTGTTAATAATATTTAATCGGAGTGTTTCCTCCTCATCTCACCGGTCAAATCCTCCAAAGATTAAACTCCTGGTTACAGTAGGTAGGAGTTACTCCCTCCTGTCTGTCAACACTCCGCCCTCAATGCCTCCTAGAAAGGAAAAACTCGCTGTCAGCCTCAGCCCCCATTGGGATTTGCTTCCCTCCTCCTGGACTTAGTCCATTTCCACCACCAATAAGATCTCCACCTCATCTGTCAACCTTCTCCTTCTCGCTGTCCCGCAGGAATCCAGCCGAAAACCCGGAAAAGTCAATCATTTGAATAAATCTGTTAAACCTTCACACTACGTCTGTAACTGTTAACCTGCTCCAGAGACAGACGACAGGCAAACAGGTCTGGAACGAAATCAAACAAAATGTCTAATGAACATTTTGATATAATTATCTATTTTAAGTGTTTACTTTCTCCATTTAAAGATGTAATGTTTATTCCTCTTTGATTAAATCCTTTTTAGTGTCACTTCTGTCTTGCCTTTAAGGTCCTGATTTCCAGAATGGTGGCGTTTGAATAAACATGTCTTGCCTTAAGGTTGGGTCACACATTTACTGATCATCTAGCATTCCTCCTCAGGGAGTGAACAGCGACCTCATCAAAGGTACAAACCAGAGTCCAGCACAAACAAAGGTTGTTGGTGCCTGAATGAGATGCAAACATCTATTAAAACTTAAGAATTGCATCATGTTTTTCTTGGTATTCTAATTTACTTTAAAGGAGACATAACCTGGTATTTTATTTAAACAATCTTTCTAAAATAGTCTTTAAATTTCATATTTAATCACATAATCCTCCTTCCTTGCTGAAATTAAAGACATAAAACAGATCCTCATGGTAGGAAGCAGGTGTGGATTTACCATTAGGCATGAATAGGCAGTTGCCCTAGGGCACCAAGTTGCTGGAGGCCCCATAAATCTCCTTTTACATGTATGGGAAATGCAGCTATTACTTATAAGTAGGGATGAACAATATTGGGATTTTGGCCGATATCCGATATTTTAAAACTCATGTAGCCGATAACCGATATCGATACCGATGTTAAAGCTGGACAAAAATAGGTAGTCATTGAAAATAGCAGTTTTGTTATCCATTTCTGACACAAAAATAATATGTTTCGATCTATTTTACTTTCAAAATCTCGTGAAATTTCATCGTTCTGTAACAAACTCTCGTGATATTTTGCAAATTCTTGTGAGATTTTGTTAGTAAAATAGATCGATACCGCGTCAATATATCAACATATAAAAATATGACAAAATTTCGTGAATTTTCGGGGGATTTCGTAGCATAACGATGACATATAGCAATATTTCATCAGTAAAAGAGATTGATATGGTGTTTTTAAATGGCAATATATCAGGATATGAAGATATTGGGATATTTTAATGTGTCAATATTTTTTCCCTCGTCTTTAGAAGTTTTTAAGTCTGTAAAAAAGAAGTTTTTGAGGAAGAAGAAGGAGTAGTAATTTTTTTTTTTTAGACTTTAGAAACTCAGAAGCTGATCAAATATCGGGTTAAATATCGGTGGGGTGGCCGATGTCCGATATTCAGTTTTAAGGCCGATACCGATAGGGGGCCGATTATATCGTGCATCCCTAGTTATCTTTTGACTAAAATGCCTTTAGATAATTTATAATATTAAGCATGTCTCTAAAAAGGCATTTTATACATCTCCAGTGTGCCACATCATCACAACATACACATAAGCAGATGATTAGAAATCCACGGCTCCAGCCTTATCAAAATAGAACGCCGCTCTCATTCTATTTCTCTAACGATCTTGGTTCTGTTGGTTTTCTTTAAGCTTTTGTTTTAGTTTAGTTTTTTTTTGGTTTTCTAGCTTTAATTGTGTGTTCTGGATTTATTTAGGTTTCTTAGGTTTTTCTTTGCTTGTCCTCTGTTGCCCCCTTGTGTTTCCTTTTCCCTTGGCTTCCTGGTCAGCTCTACTCATACCTGCTCCTTATCAGCTCGTTAGTCCCACCTTTGTACAGTCAGCCATAAATACATTCCCTGTGCAGTCCCTCAGTGCTGGTTCCTCGTCTTACTTCGTCTCACCCTGGCTCCTTGTGATTGTTTCCCCCTGATGTCTCCATGGTTCTGGTTTGTGTTTAATTTTTTATGTTGGATTTTTGGATACCTGTTTTTGCTACCTGTTTCATCCCATTAAATCTGCAAGAACTCACCTCAGCCTCCCTGCCTCTGCATTTGGGTCCTCACAAAAACCTCCAACACAATCGTGACAATTTCCAAATCTTTTCCACGTACAAAATTAAGATTATAACTGTATATCCAGACAGAGGAATTGTCCTAATTAGATTGAAACATCAGTTCTGACGTGCAACAGGCAGCTCATACCAGGGTGTGATAAATTCACACATCTTCGATCATAATTATCTTAACATTCAGAAAGGTCCAAACAGACAGCAGTGTTGCCAACTTAGCGCGTTAGTCGCTATATTTAGCCACTTTTCAGACCCCTCTAGCACTTTTATTACAAAAAACCACCTAGCGTCAAATCTAGCGACTTTTTTCTGCTACTGGAGACTTTGGAGACAACATCCAAAAGCAGCGAACTCTGCTCTCCAGAGCAAATAGATTGGTAACCCCGCCTCCTGCTCTCCTCTATCTTGTCTGCTGTCATGATTCATGCAGCTATTATTTCATCCAGATGAAAAATGGAGAACAGATAAGCAGATCATGGCTTGTCTACAGTGAAAAGAAGGACTGGGTTATTTACTTTGGCCTTTTTGGAAACACAGGAAGGAGCAATCAGCTAAGTGAGCTTAGTGCTTGGAAAAAATCTTTCATTCCTTTAGAGACAGCATGAAAAGTCAGCTGAGTACAAAACATAGAGAGGAAAACAAGAAGAAAAGGGACGAGAAGAGAGGGACACAACCTAGAACAGATAATGGATGTCTATTCTATTAACATTTCTCTATCTGTAGAATGGGTCTGTTTTATGTGTCGTCTTGTCAATTTAGAGGGGCCCCTGTCTGTCTTTGTCTAGGGCCCTAAATTTCCTAAATCTGCCCCTGAGGAACCACATCGGCTTTATCCAAGACTGACTGTTTCTCTCTTCCAAGTCAGTTCCACCAACTCTTCCTCTCCATAGGTCAAGAGTCTGGGTGTTATCCTTGATAGCGCTCTCTCTATCACCTTTAACATCAGTAACTTTAGCTGCTCTGACTATTTTTATCTACTAAACATTCATTGTCTTCGTGCTTCTTTCTCCACACTTTGCTTTTGTTCTGGTCCATAGCAGTGGCGGCTGGTGAAAAATATTTTTGGTGGGGCTGATATAGCCTAGTGTATGTCTCCAACTAATCCAGAATAAGAATTCAAATAAACAATTGGACAATACATACAATTTAACAGTAATGATTTAATTTACTATATAATAACAGTAACAGTGATGATTTGGGTCACTGTGACGGGGTTCTTTGGCCTCCAAGAATCCAGGCTCAGTCGGGTTACCGGTGTTGGTGATTTATTGTGCACAAAAACTCAAAACAGGGTGCGAAAGAAACTAAACATGTACAAGATCCTCTGGGCCTCAGCCTCCCTCCAGTTACCAGCAATGTAACAAAGAAACAGAAAACAAAAATAGCCGCTTTTCTTCCCACAGCCCTCATTAAATAGTTTAAGCCCCTCACATCAGGCTCTCTTATTTCTGATTTCTTCTCATAAATCAGTTTTGTCCATATATTACCTCCACAAACAATTGATGTACAAAAACAAATAATTTTTACAACTTAATTCTTTTACACAGATTCATTGACTTATTCAATTACACCAAACTGGGTTTGAACCCAGCAAAGATGCAGCCAGACTGAAGATGACAAGTCCCCGTAGCATAAACACGTACACACACACACACACGGCTAACCCCACTGAAATATTAAGTGTGCACCCTCAATACGCCAGCAGGTAACCAGGAACAGCTTGTGTGTTTTAAGTTCATGGAGCTACTGGTCTCAGCGCGAGTGTATTGGTCCTCACAAGCACAGTATAACAGGAATGTGTGTGTGGCGCGCAAAGTTAGAGGATGTGGATTCGTCACAGTCACAATAACCATGACATGAAATGTTCCTACCCTACAACATGGATGTTCTTCTGGCAAACGGGTAGATAAATAAGGATCTCACCGAATTTGGTGGAAGCTGCATCTCGTTCGTTACGTTCGCCATCGTCCCTCTAATTGTCTGCACCTGCGCTTGGGTTCAGAAGCCTGTTAAAGTGCAGTATTTTCAGAGCCCAGAGACCATAAAGTTCTGAGACGCTGATTGTCCATTAAATTCACCTAGCAATAGTACATGATTGACAGATTCTCTGCAAATGTGGGTCAGTCTGATCAGCGCCCCCAGAACAGAGACGGTAGGAGTCTGTCTGTGGAAATCCACAAATGAATGACAGTAGATAGGGAAATGTAGTTTATATAATTTGTTTTGCTTATAGGTACACAGTCTAGAGAGTAAAACTGACATTTATGAGTTAATTTCTAAAAATATATTTTACGTTTCTCTCTTCTTATCAGGGAGGGTGGTGCCCCAGCGCCCCCTATGGGCCGGCCGCCACTGGTCCATAGCCTTGTCACCTTATGCATCAATTACTGTAGCCCTCTTCTTTTTGGCCATTCCCAGAAATCTCTCCATAAGCTTCAGTTGGACCATAATTCAGTGGTTCGTTTAATCTCAGAAACCTCCTTATTACATCACATCTCTTCAGTCCTACAGGAGCCTCACTAATTTCCTGTCAGCTTCAGAATCCAATTCAAAACTGTCCTGTTTGCTTTCATACGCTTAAGTATGGGTCATATGGAACAGAAGCGTGCTCGTGACGTCACCACATGCTCGGCTCGTCTGGAGCTGCATTTCACCTCCTGTTATTAAAGTTGCAGGAGGAGATCTTGGAAAAAACGGTTCCAGCAAGCTAAATTTTTGAACATACACGACCATGCCTCTACCTTCAGACCACCCCCCAAACCACGCCTTCAAAACACATGAACGTGCACGCTGTCTGCAGCGCGTCAAGAGCAACAGGAGGAGCTGGTGGCAGGGAGACAGGCGGCACTGATGATGCAGAGCGCTATGATCACTCCTCTGAAACAGTTTATTAACGCCTTAATGAACTTAAAATGCCTAAATCTGCCAGCAAAACATGTTCGCTTTTATTGTCCTGGTGTCAGCAGTTTGGATTACGTACGTGAAAAACGCCTCCCTGCCACCGCGGCAAACCTTGAGGAGGTCAAACCCGGTGTACCGGGGTCTGTGCGGCTCCGACAGAAATAATATTTGAAGGCAGGATGGTATTCTGGATGACGAACAGACCATTGATTCAGGAGGACTTTCTCACTTCAAAATAGATTCAAACTACTTTTTACCCACTGATCACAGCAAATATAGCCGCCATTGTTACAGGCAAAGAAAGAATAGGGTAGCTCCGCCCCCAACTCGCATCAGACCTACATTTTCCACCGCGCAGCCAGAGCAGCAAAGATAGGGTGACCAGACGTCCTCTCGGACATGTCCTACTTTTCAGACCTAAAAAAATGTCCGGAGAATTTCAAAATCATCCGGGATTTTGGTAACAGGAGCCAGCGGGGGACGGAGTGACAGAACCCAACCCGGTAACGGTAGCCTGGACACCTGCGTTCCCTTGCTTTCCCCGCCTGCCTTACCGGTCCCCAGCCCCCCTCCTCCGGCTGAGGACGGGCGGCTCATGGCTTTCTGCTGAGTTCCGGTCCAGTCAGCGGCCCAGCAGTCAAACCCCCCCCAAATAAGTGTCTTTTCAGAAGCCCAAATCAATCTAGTCACCCTAGTCAAGATGCTTCAGCCATGCATCAGAACTAAACTTATACAAGCATAAAAAATGAAGCGTTTTTGCTGCTCCTGCTACTTTAGGTGTGAACGTAGCATAAAAGTGGCTAGCTTCCAGCCATGGCGTCCTGCACGAGCATTGGGGGGTCGATTCGCTCATGTGTCAGGGTACGCACACAGTGGGGAGGGACAAGAAGACGACCATGATTGACGTATCAGGAGTCAATCGTGTACAACGGACCGTCTTTTGTGATTGGTGGACGTTACTCATTGATTTCTCACTGTAGCGGGGACCATTTATTTTAGTTTCACTTCCAGACCTTCTATTTCACTGCTCGCTAAGCGGCTGTGGGGAGATCTTTAAGCCACATGGTAAAAAATGCGTCAGAAAAGATCTCCTACTGCATCTTTAATAGTCTCTAGATAATAATAAATTCTTACTTTTTACTTTTTTACACAAATTAAATTCATATTTTGCCAAATAATAATACTTCACACATGGCTATGCTGAGATTGGGCTGCTGCAGACGGGCTGGTTGGTAAATGCAGCCACAGGGTTCAGCTTACCTGTGATCATGCTTGAGATGATGAGTGGGAGGATGACCAGTTTGAGCATCCGCATCAGGATCTCTCCAGGGAAGCCGAAGTACTGCTTGTTGAGATGGGAGAGGGATGCATACTCTCTGACCACTACGCCCAAAGTGATGCCTGAAACGTCAAATAAACACCTTTATTAGATTCTCTGGTGGTTAACCTGGAACAAGCTGCTACGGTAACATATAGAAACACTGTCTCAGACATTTTGAAAAGTTGGTTTCAGTGTTTAACTCAGAGATGCAGGAATCTCAGCTGAACCACAGCATGGGGGGAGTTCTCTCTTCTGACGCGCGGCGGGGGTTTATATGTGCAGGTATGTGAATATGACACCATAAAGGACCCATTGTCTGTTAAACACAAGTTGGAAATATTTCTCTCTCTCTGGTTACTTTCTGGTAGGGATCAGGTTCCATCCATGTTTGCTTTGTTCAATGTTCGGTCATCCTAAAAGCAGTATCACTGTTGCAGTTTTCCTCAATTTATTGATTCTTTGATATAACTGTTTTGTTTTAAGGAAATCCTTGGAGACGACTGTTGCCCACGGTGATGTTCAACCAGATAAACTTTATCTTTAGAGCTATATTCCTGGAAGTTAGTGGAACTCAAAGAACCTTAAATACATTTAAAAAAATCAAACAATGACCGGAGAGATTATCAGAAGATGGCAGATCTTTCAGAATATTCCAAACATCTAGGTTTCTGGTCCGTTTCATTGTAGCAGCTTCCTGCAGGCCCCAAATGCTGCTGTTCTTATTTAGACTGCTTTGTTTTCTTCAAGCAGGATGATTGAGAAGTTAACGGCCTCAATTACTGCGTGATTACAGCTGCTGTAATCATTTACCCTAACACCTTTACAACATAACAGTTTCCTCCACCTCCGCATGCTGAGGATGGTTTTAGGGTTGGGTTTTAAAAAACAACTTTGACTTGAGAGATAAATGATTTAATGTTTAGCAGTTTCGGGGAAAGACGTTTCTGATAAAGCTTGAAATGTGTGGGAAAAAAACTCATTGGAATCTGCCTTTTTTTTACACCGAATTTTAAACATTGATTTTTTAGCAGCAAATTTTAAACACCGATTTTTTTTTTACACATTGAATTCCTTACAGTGAATTTTTACTGCAAAAAAATTCACCCGCAAAAAAATGAGCAACAAAAAAATTTAGCTGCAAAAAAATTCGCCTGCAAAACAATTGACTCCAAATATGTTGACCTTTTGGTGAACTCAAGCCAGAGCAATCTACACTTGATGCAGTCGAGCAGCTTCTAGCCAATAAAAGCTTATAATGAGATGCACTCTATTGTCCGGAAAATACGGTAATTTTAGGTAATAAAACAACACAAGGAACCATTTCAAGAAAAAAAACTGTTAAATTACTGGTTACTTTAACCAGTTACAGATGTGTCAAGTAACAAAGTACAAATACTTTGTTACTGTACTTAAGTACACTTTTTAGGTATCAATACTTTACTCCATTACTTATTTTTCTTCATACTTCTGACTTCTACTAATTACATTTTCACACAAGTATCTTTACTTTCTATTCTTTACATTTTTAAAACAAACGTTACTCGTTACTCTTGGCTTCAGTTTAATGTTTCTAAATATCATGTGCTCCATCCAATGCAGATCATTGGCTCCACCCACATCTAGTGAAAACTAGTGTGATTGGATGAGTCATAGAACGCAAACACTCGTTGGTTAGCTAAAGGAAATCATCGGAAGCAAGCAGGTGTTCTTCAAACTGCTAACGTGAATTGTCTGTGCCATGCTACAATGTGGGATTCAGAAAAAGATGTTGAAACGTCTGAAAGGTCAGACACAGGCGAGAGCGTATCGTATTTTTTAATGGTTACTTTATACTTTTATACTTTACGTAGTTTTTGGAGCACATACTTTTTCACTTTTACTTGAGTAAAGATTCAAGTTGATGCTTCAACTTTTACCAGACTGTTTTTAAACTGCAGTGTCGATAATTTTACGTAAGTAACAAATGTGTGAACTTTTGACACCACTGGTTAGTTAATGCATAATACAGCTATATTTAAAAGGAAAAGTCCGCTCATATTCAGAATTCAAACTTCTGAAAATACTTTAAATATAAAATTAATCCAGCCTGTTCAATGAATGATCAGTGTTTTTGATTCAGATTAATTTTCATCTGAATGTGCTTTACTGGAGGCATCCATGTTTGTCAAAGAACACTACTGCCACCTACTGGTTTGTGACGTCACGGTGCGGTATCGGCTGGTGATCAAGTCCCAGTGCTGTATCTGGTGTTTGTCACAACGCGCTATTATCCAAGTCATCTTGAAAACATTCTTCTTCCAAATGTTGGCTACATATTACGGGTTTTTTCTCTGGCCAGAAGTTCGATGGAAAATCCTCCCTCTTCAAGTTGGCGATCCAGCGACCAACCCGTCCGTTTTCCACTTTTACCCGATATATTCCAGCATCCAGCTGCCATGCACGTGGGCATTGTCAGTTTCACTATAGCTCTGGTGAATTTCAATGGTGAAGTCCTCTGGAAATCTTCAATAATTGTTGTTGATTGCAGATGTGTCTAGTAGTTCCCATTGATTTAGCTTGTAAAGCGGGGAGAATGGCGCTAGGCTTACCGCACCGTGACGTCACTGCTGGAAGATGGCAGGAGGGAGGGGTTACTATATTTGGGCAAAAATGGCCGCTCCCAGTGATAGCGATGAAAAATATTGCTTTTATTTTTTACTGATTAACACAAAATGAATTAAATCACCGCAAACGTGTTAGTTTTAGGTATAAATAATGATCCATGTATTATTCTTTGCTGACCAGACTTTTCCTTTAAAGGTTATGGCTACAACTTTTTATCAAAACAACTTTCAAAAATAAAACATCCACAAATGGTTTAGAGTGGTGCAGAATAAAATTATTTTTTATGAAAAAAAAAACAGTCTATAGCATATTATATAAATCATTGCTAACATCACCACCTTTACAGCTAGAACAGAACTGGACATGATTTGAGCCGTAGCTCAGTGAAAGTCTGGCTACGTTTGACCAGGCGATGAGTCACAGCAGCCTGTTGGAGTTCAATTTTCTAACACAGTGAGCAAGCTTTTAAAAAATGAAATTTCCAAATATAAAACTTAAATAACTTAAACTTAAAAACTGGTTTAGTATTTAAAAAGTTGACCCAGACTGAAAGTAAAGCTTATTTTTAACCCTTAGGTTGGACTGAGCGGCGCCAGACGGGTCAAGAATGGCGGATTTTCTGAAGGCTTTCAAAAGCTACGTTGGGTTAATCAGTGCCTCCATTTCAGCTGACAATATACTGAATTTGCAGACTAGCTGGACCTGAAACGGTAAAAGCAGCTGCTACTTTATTACCGACTCCTGCTGGAACTTCACTCAGGGTTTTATTGTAAGAATAACATGTTGGCTTTTCAGCATTTCACCTGCGTTACACATATTTTATAACACATTTAAGACCCATCAGATGAGATAGAGGTAACTATTAAAAACTAAAAAAAAAAAAAAAAAAATGGGCTTATTCTTCCATAGAAGGAAACCTGCTCTGGATGTTATAATCATTTACATGTCCAGTCCAGCCTGGCCAGAACAGAACTGCTTGTTCTTCTCTGTCAACAGCCTCACTGGTTTGTTTTGCTCTCCTGTTTTTATTTAAACTGTTTTTAACAAAGCCCGGGACAGTTTGTAACAAACAGAGCAAAACAAATGAGCTTATGTCTCCAGACTGGCTGTGTAAAAAAGAATTTTATACTTATTTAGTTAACTAAAACTAAAAAAAGAAACAAAAGCTGAAAGGAAAACTGAAAAACATAAAAAGTAAAGAAAAAGTCCAGCAAGGAATAATCAATGGATCATTATTTATACCTAAAACGAATACGCTTGTAGTGATTTAATGGATTTAGTGTTAATCTGTAAAAAAATAAAAAAATATATTTTTGTTGCGGAGTCTGGGAGCAACCATTTTGGCCCAAATATAGTAGCCCCTCCCTCCTGCCATCTTCCAGCAGTGACGTCACGGTGCGGTAAGCCTAGCGCCATTCTCCCCGCTTTACAAGCTAAATCAATGGGAACTACTAGACACATCTGCAATCAACAACAATTATTGAAGATTTCCAGAGGACTTCACCATTGAAATTCACCAGAGCTATAGCGAAACTGACAATGCCCACGTGCATGGCAGCTGGATGCTGGAATACATCGGGTAAAAGTGGAAAATTATTTCCCCTTTCTGATTCCTGATCCTCCACGGACGGGTTGGTCGTTGGATCGCCAACTTGAAGAGGGAGGATTTGCCATCGAACTTCTGGCCAGAGAAAAAAACCCGTAATATGTAGCCAACATTTGGAAGAAGAATGTTTTCAAGATGACTTGGATAATAGCGCCTTGTGACAAACACCAGATACAGCACTGGGACTTGATCAACAGCCGATACCGCACCGTGACGTCACTAACCAGTAGGTGGCAGTAGTGTTCTTTGACAAACATGGATGCCTCCAGTAAAGCACATTCACATGAAAATTACTCTGAATTAAAAACACTGATCATTTATTGAACAGGATGGAATAATTTCAGATTTATAGTATTTTCAGAAGTTTGAATTCTAAATCTATGACCAGACTTCTCCTTTAAATATAACAGTATTATGCATTTATAGAATCAACAGAAATGTACTAAAAACAAAGCTATTCCCCCATCAAAATTCATTTGAAACGTGTTTTCTAACAGATTTAGTTCAAGTAAGCAGTAATTTCAAAATGTTTTCAGTATGTAATAATTTTATATTTAAAGTACTTTCAGAAGTTTGAATTCTGAATGTGAGCGAACTTTTCCTTTAAGGTGTATTTTACATTGCTATTTTTTTGTTGTTGTGAAATCAGGCCTTCATAAGGATTAATATTTAAAATCAATACATGCACGATATAAAAGACAACTGAATGAGAAAAGAGACAGTTGTAGATGTTTTTTTTTAGAATGATTCAATTTTAAGAATTCTTCTTCTTTTTTTAAATATCCAGTGAAAACATCTTTTCTTTTCTGGCATTGTTCCTGCTGCTGTTATCTTTAGTGCCTCCTGCCCATCATCTTTATCTTTCACTCCTTCCAAGAATTATTTATCAGATTAAAGATTAGAATATGGAGCTAATTTAGGGCCATACAGTTCTTTTTTTTTTTTTTACAATAGTAAGAAAAAAATATAAAAAAATTAGAAACTCAAAATATGTGTAAACTGAAAAATAACAAGAAACTAAACTAAAAAGTATTTTTGAAACACAAAAGAATTAAAAATGAAGAAAATATATTTTTTTTTGCTCTGAAAAAAAAAGCTTTGGAGGTGAAACATTTAAAACTACCTTATTCAGTTTCCAATAGCTTAAATTTAGCTCCATATTCAGATACTATCTGGGTCAGCTAGAAACACTAATATAACAGACCATTAGTAGAAATGTAAGGGTCAAATTAAACAGTGACTAGTAAAAAAAGTGAGAGCTTTAATATCACATTACTACAGATTAAACAAAGATTTCCATTCAGTTTGGTGAAAACAAAAGCAAAATATAAATGTCTTTGGTGGATTCCTAAACCTAGATTATCCAGAATTTTGTTCCATTTAAAGTTTGAGTTCTGCCAATTTTTTTTTTTTTTTTTTTTTTTTTTGTTACCTTGGTGAGGCTGTTTTCTTCTCAATGTTCAGCTGATGTTTCCACATAAAGTGACTCTTTTCACTTAAATCATCTCTAAAGGCACTTTGTTGCAATCATTTATTTGAGGAGAATCAGAGCAAAGGGTGATTAATAGCTAGTTTTTCTAGAAACAAAAAAAACGTTCCAAATATAGGAAGTTAAAATTTGTTTTTGGGTTGCGACAAAATGTGCAACAGCACCGGAGGAATGATGAGGGTTTGTCCTCCCAAAGAAACTCAGATTAACCTATTCGTGAGATCTGGACCGGGATTAGGGCCACTGGAAATAAAATTATAAGTTAACTGACTTTTTTTTTCCCATTTGAGTTTAATAAGTCAGAATTCTGAGATAAAAGTCAGGATTCTGCAATTACAATCAAAATTCTGATATTACAGTTAGATTTCTGAGATTACAGTCGGAATTCTAAGATTAAAGTCGGAATTCTGAGATTAAAGTCAGATCTAGGAGATTACAATCAGAATTCTGCAATTGAAGTCAGTATTTGGAGATTAAAGTAAGAATTCTGTGAAAAAGTCGGAATTCGGAGATTAAAGTCACAATTCTGAGATTACAATCAAAATTCTGAGATTACAGTCAGAATTCTGAGATTAAAATCAGAATTCTGAGATTACATTCAGAATTCTGTGAAAAGGGTGGAATTCTGAGATTACAGTCAGAATTCTGAAATTAAAATCAGAATTCTGAGATTACATTCAGAATTCTGAGATTAAATTCAGAATCCTGTGTAAAAAAGTCACAATTCTGAGATAACAGTCAGAATTAGGAGATTACATTCAGAGTTCTGTGGAAAAAGTCGTAATTCTGAGATTATAGTCAGAATTCTGACTTTGCCCCATATTAAGCTCAAATGAAAAAAAAAAAAAAAAAAACTCAGTTAACTTAAATTGAAAAAATAAATAAATCCAGAGGCCCTATTTCTCTTCCGTACCAATCTGTTGCCTACAGGTTGTGATTTTTCCGCAGAGAATATCCTGACTGAAGCTCTGCAGCATGGGACAATGAATAGAAGTATTATTTGGGTTAAACATACATTCACCCACTCATCCTAATAGAAATGAAAGCCCATAAATCAATGCATCCTGAAAGGAAGAGCAGAGCCAAGCATCAGCTGTCCCCTCAGTCTGGTCACGTCTGACTGAGGCTCATCCAGACTGAGGCTACCTCTTCAGAACCAGGAGGCAGAACAGCTCCCTGGTTCTGAAGGCGCTCAGACCGACACAGAGGGAGAGATGCAGCCCATCATTTCCACGGTTAGTGGAAATAATGCGTCAGTCTGTGACACATGCAGAACCGTCCACGTACCGATCAGCACCGACAGAACCGTGGCGATGAGGAGCCAGTTCCTCCTCAGCAAGCCTTTCACGTTCAGTCCGCGGCGCTCCTGGGTGCCCTTCATGTTCCACGGTTCTCCTGCTTCCGTCCAAAAACAAGGGAAGGAAAATAATGAGCAGAAAAACAATGATTCCTGTAGAGACGCAGAAGATTCCTGCAGACTGGCGGCGCGCAACAGACACGGCAGAGGAGGAGGAGGAGGAGGAGGAGATGGATAGTGGAGCAGCAGTATTGCTTCAGTAGCGGAGGTGGCCCCTCCCCCCCAGCCCACGCAAGGTGCATCTGTCTTTCCCACTTCATCAGGTGATGCTAGCACACAACTCACCTCTATTCAATTCTATTCAGTTCATTTCTAAGGCGTCAATTCACATCTGGTTGAATTGTATCTGGAAAGTGCCTTGAAGTGTCCTGAAACTGAACAATCTGAAGATCTACACCAAGTGTTTCATGTTTAGGGCCAAGGTGGTCCTTTCAGCACCCAGCCTCCATGGATGCTCTTTATTCTCCTCGCTTCCAACATGTTGGCATGATTGCCTGCAGAATAAAATGAAAAGGCTGAAGAATTTCGATTGAACTTATTCTTGCTTCAGATGTGGCACCTTAATGTCATGTGTGCAACATGACATGCTTGTCTAAATAATAGTAAGGTTATAATTTGTATTTCACTGTTTACATTTGTTAGAAGGGCTTTGTTGATTATTTCACTTTGTGTTATCCACTCCTGGTGTCTCATTTCACACAATTTATATCACTGAACATTGTACCCAGTATAACTATGCATAAAACAAATAAAACATACCTTATCTTATCTTATTTTATTTTTATTTCACAATCTCATTGTTATCTCAGCCTTTGCTCTGTCATACACTATATTGCCAAAAGTATTTGCTCACCTGCCTTGACTCACATATGAGCTTAAGTGACATCCCGTTCCTAATCCATAGGGTTCAATATGACGTCGGTCCACCCTTTGCAGCTAGAACAGCTTCAACTCTTCTGGGAAGGCTGTCCACAAGGTTTAGGAGTGTGTTTATGGGAATTTTTGACCATTCTTCCAGAAGCGCATTTGTGAGGTTGCACACTGATGTTGGACGAGAAGGCCTGGCTCTCAGTCTCCGCTCTAATTCATCCCAAAGGTGTTCTATCGGGTTGAGGTCAGGACTCTGTGCAGGCCAGTCAAGTTCATCCACACCAGACTCTGTCATCCATGTCTTTATGGACCTTGCTTTGTGCACTGGTGCACAGTCATGTTGGAAGAGGAAGGGGCCAGCTCCAAACTGTTCCCACAAAGTTGGGAGCATGGAATTGTCCAAAATGTCTTGGTATGCTGAAGCATTCAGAGTTCCTTTCACTGGAACTAAGGGGCCAAGCCCAGCTCCTGAAAAACAACCTCACACCATAATCCCCCCTCCACCAAACTTTACACTTGGCACAATGCAGTCAGACAAGTACCGTTCTCCTGGCAACCGCCAAACCCAGACCCGTCCATCAGATTGCCAGATGGAGAAGCGCGATTCGTCACTCCAGAGAACGCGTCTCCACTGCTCAAGAGTCCAGTGGCGGCGTGCTTTACACCACCGCATCCGACGCTTTGCATTGCACTTGGTGATGTATGGCTTGGATGCAGCTGCTCGACCATGGAAACCCATTCCATGAAGCTCTCTGCGCACTGTTCTTGAGCTAATCTGAAGGCCACATGAAGTTTGGAGGTCTGTAGTGATTGACTCTGCAGAAAGTTGGCGACCTCTTCGCACTATGCGCTTCAGCATCCGCTGACCCCGCTCCGTCAGTTTACGTGGCCTACCACTTCGTGGCTGAGTTGCTGTCGTTCCCAAACACTTCCATTTTCTTATAATACAGCTGACAGTTGACTGTGGAATATTTAGGAGCGAGGAAATTTCACGACTGGATTTGTTGCACAGGTGGCATCCTATCACAGTTCCACGCTGGAATTCACTGAGCTCCTGAGAGCGACCCATTCTTTCACAAATGTTTGTAAAAACAGTCTGCATGCCTAGGTGCTTGAATTTATACACCTGTGGCCATGGAAGTGATTGGAACACCTGATTCCAATAACTTGGATGGGTGAGCAAATACTTTTGGCAATATAGTGTATGTCTGATGATACTGACTGACAAGGAGGTGCAGAGTTAATGGCCAAATCATTTTGGTTTTGTTCATTTTTCTCTGATTAAAAATATAGAATGAGGAAACAGTTTTATTTTTATTAGCTACAACCTCCCTTTTTATTAGCTACATCACATAAATTATAAATCCCTTTTAAATCTTATCAGCAATCTGTCTAAAGGTCTGTTTGCATCATTGCTATCATTTGAGCATCTATCAGAGGGAAATTCTATTCAGTTTATTTCTATAGCGCCAGCTTACAACACGTCACCTAAAGGCACTTTAGTTCACCAGATTATCCAGTCAGATTGATTCAGAGTTTTCCATCTAGGAAAACCAGCTGATTGCATCAACTCATTAACTCTGAAGAGTTAATGAGTGGCTTATAGTTAGAGTGGCTCAGGATAACCTGAGCCACTCTAACTATAAGCTTTATCAAAAATGAAAGTAGGACTAAAAGTAGACATGGTATCCTCAGATCAGCATATTGAGCTAAAAAGTCACAGCCGTGGCTGTAGGTTTTGTGATAATACCAAGATTATTGATTTATTCTGAAGAGTAAATGCTTTAATTCTTGGAGAAAAGTCCACTTTCTTCACTGCTCTAAAAACATTCCCGGCACTTAAGCATTTATGTACACTTGTAGGTTAAATCCTGATCCGTGCATGCAAGTTTTTTTCTGGTAAATAAACGCTCCTCACTGCAGACACAAGGGGACTTTCCTCACTCATGGTGATGCTTGCAGATTTGAAACGGAGGAAATTATTCTTATAAGGCAAAAAATATATATATACATTCATTTGTTTTATAGTTCTAATGTTCCATCAGCTGCTTACTCTATTCCCCAAGAAAAACATGGAAGGTTGATGATATTTAAAACTGTTATTGTGTTCATATTATGGGAAAATGCTGCCATCTTCTGCATTTCTTCTGAATTTCATTCCCAGTTTACCGAAGCCGTCAGTTATTGGCTTTTTCATTCTAGTTGAGCTTTGGCTTGTAAATCATATTTTCATTAACTAATTTTAAACAGTTTTGCAAACATGGGTTCCTGTAGCTTCTTTAATGAGCAAAACAAGGGGGTGGTGAAGCGTTAGAAGGCAACTCAACTTTATTTATAAAGGCCTTTAAAACCACATCTGCCACAAAGTGCTGCACATGGCAGGTAAAGTTAAATTGTATATAAACAGCATACAAGTTTAAAGGAATTAAACAAATATAATAGAATAAGACATTGGTCTTCTAAATGCACGTAGACCTCTAACCAATAGGTACGTGTAAATAGGAAACATTTGTTGTTAACAGTTAAAGAAAAGTCCGGTCAGCAAGGAATAATCAATGGATCATCTGCCTGTTTTTCCAGTGTAGTCCTGTTTCTCTGACTGGACTCCATGCAGTTTGTGTTAAACTGTAAGAAAAGTTGTTTAGCAGTATTTTCCTTACCTTGTTAGGTTAAAAGTATTTCAGTTTATTTCTATTCTCATGTGATTCAGCACCAATTCACAACACATTTCAAGTCAAAGACAATTTAATCAGATCATACAGTCAGATTGGTTCAGCATTTTCTCTGTCTAAGGAAACCCAAATGACTGCATCCAGTCATTGACTCGGTTGGATTCACTCCTCCTGGGTTTAGCATTTAGCGACAGCAGTTAGATTAAATTACAAGAGGAAGAAAACAAAAACAGAACCATCGATCTAAAGTTTTAATGCACATACTGAGCCGACATTTCAGCAAATAAATGAGCTGTGGATGGTTTTGTTTCCACCATCTCCTTCTTCTTCTTATTTAATTGTGGCAGGCAAACAATCATCAGGTGCATAACCGTCAGCAGCTGTTAAGGAGTATAAGAGCTGATTTTTTTCTTGTATATTCGTGATTTTGCAGTTTTGCCAATAAGAAACAGTCAGAGTTCTGAGATTAAAGTTATAATTCTAACAAAAAAAAGTCAGAATTCTGAGATTAAAGTCACAATTCTGAGAAAAAAGTCAGAATTCTGAGATTAAAGTCAGAATTCTAAGAAAAAGTCAGAGTTCTGAGATTAAAGTCAGAATTCTAAGAAAAAGTCAGAGTTCTGAGATTAAAATTAGAATTCTGAGATTAAAGCAGAATTCTGAGATTAAGGTCAGAATTCTAAGAAAAAGTCAGAGTTCTGAGATTAAAATTAGAATTCTGAGATTAAAGCAGAATTCTGAGATTAAGTTCAGAATTCTAAAATTAATGTCAGAATTCTGAGGAAAAAGTTAAAATTCTAAAATTTAAGTCAGAATTCTGAGAAAAAAATCACAGCTCTGAGATTAAAGTCAGAATTCTAAGAAAAAGTCAGAGTTCTTAGATTAAAGTTAGAATTCTAAGAAAAAGTCAGAGTTCTGAGATTAAAGTTAAAATTCTAAGAAAAAAAATCAGAATTCTGAGATTAAAGTCACAATTCTGAGAAAAAAATTAGAATTCTGAGATTAAAGCAGAATTCTGAAATAATGTCAGAATTCTGAGGAAAAAGTTAAAATTCTGAGAGAAAAAAAATCAGAATTCTGAGATTAAAGTCAGAATTCTAAGAAAAAGTCAGAGTTCTGAGATTAAAATTAGAATTCTGAGATTAAAGCAGAATTCTGAGATTAAGGTCAGAATTCTAAAATTAATGTCAGAATTCTGAGGAAAAAGTTAGAATTCTGAGATTAAAGTCGGAATTCTGAGATTAAAGTCAGAATTCTAAGAAAAAAAGTTAGAATTCTGAGATTAAGGTCAGAATTCTGAGAAAAAAAGTTAGAATTCTGAGATTAAGGTCAGAATTCTGAGAAAAAACATATTAAAATGAAATAATGTTTAAAAATCAGTTAACTTTTTTTCATTTCTTATGTGGCCCTAATCCTCTTCCATACTGAATAAATAGAGATCATTGGTAGTCACCCAAATGTAGTCATTTATTATTTAATTAGCAAATGTTACATGTGAGTCTCTACCGCCATCTAGTGGCCTAAACGTTGTAAGTCGGGCTCTTTTATTTTGAAAGTCGAGGAGCGGAAGTTCTTCTCCCCAGCCCACCTCCTGAATTGACGGTGCCATGTCAGAGTGAGGCAGTATTTCAGGGAATCGCCAATCGGTGAGCTCGGCCTGTCGGTGTGGGCATGAGAGGAAGTCAGGAGCTTTAACCTGGTAGTTCCCGGAGTACAGGCCGCCGCGCGCTACCGTACGGCAGCGTCTATCCGAGCGGGACGACCCGGCTGCTGCTGGCGCTACTCCCCCCCCCCCTCCCTATCCCCCGGCTCGCTAAGCTAGCTCCCACCCGGAGAGAGAGAGCGAGAGCGCGGGGCCTCTGGCTGCTACAGATACTCTGACGGTGTCCTGGAGCCACATCCTGCTGAAGATGGGTGAGTGGACGGCTAACCGAACGGCTCACTCTGAGCCCAGCTAGCGAACCAGTGTGTTCATTCATTGCAGACATGGCGGCTCCACCGCAGCAGGAGCCTGGGTCGGACTCCTACTCTGCTCTCTGGAGGGCTTGTTCCTCAGAGGAACAGCTCGCTGGGACAGAAATGGGTGTGCACGCGCGCGCGCGCCGCTCTCGGGTGGGGTAGCCTCTGCATCTCCATCCTCCCTGAGAGCTCCTCAGATGGGCTCTGGCTCGGCCTGTTGGCCCCTGGAGGGGCCCCGCTGTGAGAAGGATGGCCGTCTGCTGAAATGGTAGTGAGGTGATGGAGAAGATGGCTCTGCTCCATCTCCTCAGCAGTTATGCAATAGGATCAAGCAGCCCACCTTGTGCTGATGTTTACGCAGCTCCCACTGCTGTCTCTAATGGTTTATTATGGAGATCTAAAGGAGCAGGTTCATAGGAGACCAGCTGGGACTGATCCCTCTCTGTCTGCAGTCCTACTCCAATTGAATTCAATTTATTTACATAGAGCCAATTCACATCATGTCATCTCAGGTCACTTTCCAGTTCACCAGATCATCCAGTCAGATTGATTCAAAGTTTTCTATCTAAGGAAAACCAGCTGATTGCATCGGCTCATTGACTCTTCAACAATCCCTCACACTAAGCATGCTTGTAGCGACAGTGGAGAGGAAAAACTCCCTTTTAACAGGAAGAAACCTCCAGCAGAACCAGGCTCAGTGTGAGCGGCCATCTGCTGAGGCCCACTGGGGTTCAAGGAGACAGACATAGAAAAAGAAGCATAGATACAAAAGGCAACTGTCAACCAGCTCCACAGGCGGCCCCGTCCAGGAAACACACAGCCAGGCAGACGAGCTCCAAGCCAGCTCCCATGTCAGAGGATGAAGAGAGCACATCCAGTTAGTCCCGGTCAGAGAAACAGGACCACACTGGAAAACAGGCCAAGCTCCAACATCTAGAAACAAAGGTGTTGATGGCAGCAGCACAGCTGATATTTCTCTCCAGGATGGAGTCACAGCCAAACAGGAACAGACCAGATGAAGCTACTATGAGAAAAAGCAGAGAGAGCAGAACGTTAGAGATTGAACTAACAGATTCTGCAGAGTGGGAGAATAGAGATAGAATGAAGCAGAATGATGAAAAAGGGGTCCCTATGTCCTCCAGCAGTCTAAGCCTATAGCAGCAGAACTATAGAGATAGCTCAGGATAACCTGAGCCACTCTAACTATAAGCTTTATCAAAGAGGAAAGTTTTAAGCCTAGCCTTAAATTTTGTTAGGACTCTATTCTCGTAATGTCATGACTTTATTCTTAAAAAACAAACAAAAAAAAACAAAAAAACAACTAACCTGGCCCTAATACTCTGTAGTAGCTCTATCCAGAACGTTTTAGTTCCGCCTGGTTTGATTTAGTAAAATATCTTCTGATAAGGAACCTTTGGCTCTCTTTTTATTAATCAAAAAAAATAATCCATTTGCAAAATAATCGCTAGCTGCAGCCATAATCGCATTAATTACTAGAAACTTTTACTTTTAGTATGCTAGCAAGATTATTTGATTGTGAGTCGGGGGAATTTCTGGTAGCAGATGTGCAAACAGGAAGTATCTTACACCTGTAATGTAAGTCACCAAAAATTGATTGCCTTTGGGGTTAGGAAATTTATTTTCTTTGAATTAAAGGTCAAAGTTACAACTTTTATTTCCATTTAAAAAGAATAATTTTTTTTTTTTTTAATAATGCAGCCACAAAACACAGAAGAGTTTCAGAATAAAGGTATTCATTTCACAAAAAAAACATTTCTGTAAAAAGATGTTTTTTAAAATGTTGACTGGTCTGAAATCTTTGTAACGCAGAAAACACTTCAGATCATCAGGATTCATTCGGCAGGAATTGTAATTTGATAACATTACAATTTATTGGCTGAAACGCCCTTATTTCCCTCTGATTGGCTACTGGGCCTAGTGGAGCCAGATTAATCAAGGCCTCTGTGTCTTTTCTGTTTTTTTTTTGAAAGCAAAAGACTCTTTACAGGAAACCGCAGGAAAAACCACCTCCTTCGATCCTTTCTCCTCTCCTTAATGCCCAGAGTCAATCCTAGTTTGTTGACGTATTTCTCCACCTGCTTGAAGAGAACCACAGATTCACAGTTTTTGCTTTTTTTGAGCTTATATTATTATGAAAACCTTCATGTTATTGGAAAAGCAGCAGCAGTGTTGCCTGGCATAAGGAATCGGTCTGTTTCCTTATAAGAAGCAACCCGACGCACTTCCTGCCAAACATTAATCTGTTCATGATTAACCTTCTAACCACAGATCTGATCACCTACACCTGCTGCCGGCTTATTTCGGGCTCTGCACCGGTGGGACATGATGCCGTAGTCCTATTTTTCAGAGAAAGTCATTCTGACGTTTTCTTCTCCAGGAAATGATGCAGGAAATCGTTCTCTCAGCTGAAATGTCGTTTTTCTTTCCGTTAGCTGCAGCTTCTGGCACATGGAGCAGTTTTTGATGCATATTGATAGTTGCACATAGTTCACCTACTGATTATTTTAATAGTCTATTATATTGTATTAATCTAGTGATTATTATTTATTTATTTATTAGTCCCTTTGGTGCCTCTTTTTGTCCTTTACTGCTTACCTTTTATAAATGAAAATGCTTAAATATTAAAAAGGTAATATTTTTGTGCAGGACAGAACTAGAACAAATAAAGTTTTGCAAAAACAAAATCCTTGCAGGGATTAACAATGCGTATCCTCTAGGGATGGAAAGGTTTATGAAAACCGTCCGAACCGTTCGGTTCGACTGTCTCGGTTCGGTTCGCGTGTGTTGCGTTCGGTTCATGCGCTGCTCTTTTTTCTCATAGGCGAAGCGTTTACACTCCAGAGCAGAAGGTGGCGGTACTGTGACCGAAGCCAACCACCAGTAGTAAACAAGAAGAAGAAGAAGCGAAGCAGCGTAGCCGGGTGAAGCAGGGAAAAAAATCAGTTGTTGTGGAGAATTGTGTGGGTATGGCGAGTGGGAAAGAACAGGAGTTGGAAGACGCGCCAGCAGCACTTTATAGGTCTGCTGTATGGGACCACTTTGCATTTAGAGTGACCTACGATGACGGCGGAAAGAAAGTTGTGGAAGTGCAACAGTGTGCAAGCATTGTGCAACACGTTTGGTTAAAGGAATAGTACACCCAAAACATGATAAGCCTTCATTTTCTACTCACCCCCATACTGAACAACACTCTGGAGTACTTTTTTGATATCTCAAATGCATCTGGAGATCTGGGAGGCTTCTTGCTGTCTGCTGACATTCAAATAATGGAGGTCTATGGCGCCCGAGACAGAAAGGTCCATAAAAGTCCACAAAAAACGTGTCAATATTCCTCCGTACTGCTCGTCCAATGTATTCCAAGTGTCCTGAGTGGGTAGCGTCCAGAATTTACTCGAAACGAAGTCATTTAGAATGTTTTTAGAGCATAAACAGTAGTGTATAGGATTTCCTGAAAGCGCGTTCACGAGTCTACGGAAACCGCGGCAGACCAAACCAGACGAAAGTGCGCATTCAGCGTCTGCTCTGCCGATAATGCAAGCGTAGAAGAAGAAATGTGCTGTTTACCTGTGCAAAGAAAGGAACAACAAAAGAAAAATGTCTGAGGACTTCAGTGTTGAGGAAGAGCATGAGTTCCTTGCCGAGCTGAATGCGCACTTTCATCTGGTTTGGTCTGCCGCGGTTTCCGTAGCGTCGTGAACGCGCTTTTAGGAAATCCTATACACTACTGTTTATGCTCTAAAAACATTCTAAATGACTTCGTTTCGAGTAAATTATGGACGCTACCCACTCAGGACACTTGGAATACATTGGACGAGCAGTATGGAGGAATATTGACACGTTTTTTGTGGACTTTTATGGACCTTTCTGCCTCGGGCACCATAGACCTCCATTATTTGAATGTCAGCAGACAGCAAGAAGCCTCCCAGATCTCCAGATGCATTTGAGATATCAAAAAAGTACTCCAGAGTGTTGTTCAGCATGGGGGTGAGTAGAAAATGAAGGCTAATCATGTTTTGGGTGTACTATTCCTTTAATAGTAACAGCAACACGACCAACATGTCAGGCTAACCCCGAAATCCCACATACTCCGTCAGCGCTCCGCCCCGCTGCGCTCCAGACCGGCTGCTCAAAGCAAAGCCTGCAGCCTCCACTGTGGCTGTAGGCTTTGCAGTTTGGATTACGTACGTAAAAAAATGCTAACATCTCCTTCCAGCCGCCATGAACAGCGGCGAAAACCTCCAAGAGGCAAGCAGACCTGAGGCAGCTGCTGCTGGGGATTCCCAGTGACCGCGCCGGTATGTGGGGGTCTGAGCGGCTCCCACAGAGAAATAATCTTTGAAGGCAGGATGGTAATCTGGATGAACTGACTGCACAGACCATGTTTTCAGGAGGACTTTCTCACTTCAACAGAGATTCTAACTACTTTCTAACCACTGATCACAGCTAATATAGCAAAGCCACTCTGGAGCAGCAGAATCACCGACTACAGGAGAATGACTTTAAGGAGATGACGCGGTCTGCTCATGCACTCTTTTACCCCTTTTACGCTACCCTTGAAAAACCGATCCATGCCGAGACCAGTCCAAGCTCGGTTCTGACAACCGTTTACACATCACGCTATCTCGGTTCCTCGACTCCTCGCCTCCTAGTGCCAATCTACGGTATTACTGCCAGTATTGAAGGAGGAAATCACGGAGTCGGTGGCGGTAATGCACCAAAAGTTGTTTGCCAACCGCCATAAAACACAAGAAGAAGAAGACGAAGAAGGAGGGAAGCAAGCAAATCAAAATGGCGGCGCCCGTCATATTCGGAAAGTTATGCTTGATTATTATTACTGTATTTCGGTGTTATTATTTAAAATGTTGCGTGGAGAAGATTTCGATTGTTGTTAATAGTTGAAGAAGAAGTTGTTCTTCTGTTTCCGGAGGAGCATTACCGCCAACTAGTGGAGTGGAGTGTGAATCGCGATGTGCAGCCAGACGGAGATGACACGTTCTGCTCATGCGCTCTTGTTATCAGAGAACCGAGCCAGGGAAAAACCGAGCCGAGCCCACCTCTGGAACTGGTCTGCAGTTAGCTCGGTTCGGTTCAGTTTGCTTTCCATTTACACACGATAAGTTATCTCAGTTACTGAACTCGGACCGGTCTCGGCACGGTTTTTCAAGGGTAGGGTAAATGGGGTATTTGTTATCCGAGAACCGAGCCAGAACCGAACCGAGCCCTACTGATGAGCTATTACCAGTTTATCGATACTAGGGTTGTCAAAAGTATCGAAACTCAAAAAAGTATCGATACTGAAACGTTGTATCCGGATACAATACTCGTTTTTAATAGTATCGATACAGTGCTAGCACCAGTGGCACCTAAACAGTCATTCATCTAAAGTGCAGAATAGAGGACAATGCACTTTCTGAACACTGTGTGATTGAATAATTCTACGCACTTTTCAGTTTCAGACTTTTTTTTGTAAGAGGTGCAGCTGCTGAGAATTATTTTTGTTTCTTAACCGGTTTTGCTAGTGTCATTGTTATGTGTGCAAAGCATAGCCAAGGAAGGAACACTTAATTTCAATTTTATAAGTTTTTTATCAAGCTTGCTTAATATTATGCACAGCATACAACCTTTATTGTATTTATTAGAGATGTCCCGATCCAGGTTTTTGCACTTCCGATCCGATACCGATATTGTTTTTGGACTTCCGATCCGATACCGATACTGGCCGATACCAGCCTATCCGAGCATGTATTTAAGTTTAAGTTAAAGTATTTAGCCTTAGTTGTAAGACTCATGTTGAAAAGGGTTTTAGTACTCTTGATAACATCTAGCCAGCTAAATTAGGTGAGATTGAATAAAACACAATGCTTGGTAACAACAAACTTACCTGTTTATTAAGAGATAAACACAAACTGGACAAAATTATGAATAGCAATCTGAAATTGCACAGTGAACACTAAAACCGTAAACAGTTAAAGGTGCAAGTATTACTGTAAGTTTTGATAAAAATGCAAAACAGGGGAACACTGGAGCAAAATAGTGGAATGGATCGTTTCAATCGGCGAAACTGGAAAATACGGACCGGAAAAAAAAAAAAAAACTGGATCGGCATTTTACATGCTTTGCCGATACGCATTTTTTTGCCAATATCGGCGTCCCGATCCGATACGTGGATCGGATCGGGACAAGCCTAGTATTTATTTATTGTATTTTATTTATTAATGAGAATATTACTGCAGAATTTTGGAGTCTTTGTTTTTATCCTTGTGGTATCGAAAATGGTATCGAGTATCGAATATTTTCCTTAGTATCGGTATCAAGTTGAAAAGTTTAGTATCGTGACAACCCTAATCGTGGTTTGATTGTGTCTGGCGTGGCGTTTGGTTTAGTTGTGCGTGCCATTTACACTCTACAGTTATCAACAGCTATTATTTTTTGCTTGCCACAGGTTTGCCTGCTGTGTCTAAAAGTAGCAGCAGCAGCAACCCAGACTGACAGCTCATTGGCTCATTTGGATCACGTGCAGCCAGGAGCCGGACGCTCCCCAGGGCTTTACCGTATTAACAGGAGAAGAGGCGCAAGTGAAGTTAAACACTGTCGTCAGACAACATGGGGCAATTTATAAATGTTTTAAATCAGGTGGGGTCCGGATTAGCCAGCAGGTGGGTCCGGATCCGTACTGCAATCCGCTAATCCGTGACCTCCAGGGCTCGATGTTAACCATCGCCCGGGGCAAGTTGTTTTTTTTTACAAATTTCATCACCAAAAAAATTCTTAAAAAAGCGACCCAGAAGCGTTGCTGGCACCATTTTTGTTGTTTTGTACACATTCTAGCGTGATTTGGAAAAGCCGCGTGATTTTCCGCCAGACGGTGTGTTTTTTGTCTGGGAATTGGCGCGAATCAGACACATTTTTTTTGACTTAGCAGGCTAAAAAACAACCACAAGGCAAAAAAATGTACAGTAACACACCCACCACCTATTTCACCCTCCACCCAGATAACCCTACATTACAAACAATCGGTCAGGGATTAGGAAAATTGGCATAATTGTGTATATATTTTTCCAAGCACACAAAAGTTTAAAGCAAAGTTTAGTTTGAAAAGAATGAGCAGGAAGGATTGAAAAGCATGTTAACACGGTAATGTAGGCTTGAGTTCATTATCTGACGCATGCATATACACACCAGGAACCTGGAAACTTAAAAAATACTGAATTACAAAAAAAACATTTAAAAAAACAAACATGTTTCATTGATATATATACAAAAATGAATATTAGGAACTATATTTATCAAACATTATACTGGGCAAGTAAAAATAGTTTCTGGGCAAATTAAATGTGAAAGTCACTTGCCCTTTGGGCAAGTTGTAAAAATCCTTAACGTCAACCCCTGATGTCTGTTCTAGTGGAAAAGTTTTAATTTCATAAAAAGTCTTCAGTTAAGGAACCTTAGCTGATCATAATGTCGCTTTTCTGCGCAGAGAACCTGAGAGAAGCGCTGGAGAAGTTGAAGCTTGCATCTACAGACAGCACCACGGACAGCACCGAGGGAAACCTGGACTGTCTGCTGAGCGCACTGGCCCTTAACAGTGAGTTCAAACCATACGTCTCCGCTTGGGCTTCAGACCACAGTAGTTACATTTTCTCAAATGATGATGTTCTCCTCGCGCAGACACCGAGGCTAGCAGGAAGATGCAGGAGATGGGCATTCTTCCCTTGCTCCCGAACCTGCTCAACCCACAGTCTTCCTGCACTCCTAAAGTTGCTAACATCATAGCTGAGATGGCCAAAAACGGTAGGTGACCAAGCGTACCTGGTGGGGATGGGGTTTGATGATTTGGAGAGAGGAGGAGGACTTGGATTCAATTGTCTGAGGGTATCCAGGGAATCAGATGGTTCACTCCTGACCGCACACAAAGCTTGAATAAACAGTTCATTTCCATGATTTCTCTCTGATATAAGCTTGTAGAGTAGAACGAGAGCAGAGATGAAGAGACTTTGAGCCAGGAATTGTTATGATAATGAATGGGTTCTCAGTTTGCAAGATTGCAGCTAATGATCAGTTGCCAGCAGTTAGCCGAGGCCTGGTAACGACCCGCTGGCATTTCTCTGTCACTGCGTCCGGAAATGTCTGCAATCATCCCAGTGACTGCAGGGTGAAAGGCAGATCAGGGTTTTTCCTGCAGCTATTTAGGGCTGTGCAGCAGGAAGAATGAAGGTAGAAACGTCATTCTGACTCTTCCATCGTATGCATGACCCTGGGGTGGAGGCATCATAGCCGGTCCTCCTAAAAAATACAACAACAAAAAACTAGATATTTGAGCTGCTTTCCATGGGCTATACATGTGATATGATGGGCCTAAACAAAGTTCTGTATAGTTGTGAAGTGAAAAGTTTTATAAATATTTTTAAACTGAAGAGTGTCATGCACTCTTCCCTCATAAACCGCCAAGAAAACCTCCTTCAGAGATCTTCTTTTCAGTGGATGGATCCATGTTTTTCTTGGGGAACAAACGGCTTCATGAAACCAAGGAAGAAATATATGGAATATATGGAAGAGGATTCTGACTTTAATCTCAGAATTCTCACAGCTAACAAACATGTTAGCATCGAGCCGTAGCCATGTCTGTTTTAGAGACTAGCTCTCTTGTTTTAATCACCTTCTGCTCCTCCATTATAGAAATAGAATCAGCAGGGACCCCTTTGACTCAAACTCACTGCGGATCCAGGCATTTGAATTGAGAAAGCTTCCTGGAGAGGTGGCGAAACGTCTTCAAATCTTGAAAACCAAGTCCAGTGGATATTTTTTGAATTTTTACGGAATGACTATGACCTGGATGACTGAGAACCTTCATCAGCATCATAATACTCATTATCAAAGACCAATCCTTAAATAATAATAGTTGTAAACCATAATCTGATAATATATTAATATAAAACTTTGTGTTCATCATGTTAATATTTAATTGTAAATATATAAAACTTTAAATATCTCATCCAGTTTGAGTTCAGTTTAAATAGTTTTTAATCTGAATAAATATGTGTAATCTAACTGGAAGGTAATTTTAGAATTAGTTTTGGTCTTTTAAGGGGTTTTTCACATGGAAGAGATTATTGTAATATTATGTTTGACTCGTCTTTTATGTTATTAAAATAAGATCTAAGGCGCCTCCTATTCATTCTGGCAGCACCTGCCTGAACATCGGTCTGATCCAAGATGGCCGCCCTCTAGACACGTCCGCCAGCGTCCAATCAGGCGTTTACCTATATAAAGGGCACAGCTAGCCTAAAACCGAGCTAATTACAACTACTGAATTGCTTATTTTCTACCCGATGATTTAACCTAAGTTTGGCCATGGACAATATTTTTTTGTTTTTTGTTAATTATTTATATTTTAAACACCATAAATATTGTTTATTCATAAATTATGTTTCATGTGAATCAAATTTCAATCTTTTAAAACAATACGTCGTTCTACTCATTACTCACTACTATTTATTTTCAGATTTTAAATTTAATTTCCACTATTTTAGGGGTCTAATGTGTTTTTAATTGTCCTGCAATTTATTTGCAGCCTAATTTGATTCATTTTTTGTAGCAAACTCTATAGGCTAGTATTTTTTTTACTTTAGGAAACGGCTCATTCATGTTTTTCTTTTCTTATTTTGAAGTAGCTAATGCTCTTAGACCTGTGGGAATGCATCTATCTGTGGATTTAACAAGCTCAATTTAATTAAATCAATATCTAACCACTATGTGAGCTGATCTGTCAGATAAATCCTGAACATTTTGAAACGTGACACCTGCAGGGGATTTACGGTCTCCGCTCTGAATGTGGAACATCCACGCTGATGTTTCTGTGTAATAATTGGACCAAATGCATCGCTTTCCTTTCCTGCAGAGTTCATGAGGAGTCCCTGCGTGGAAGCCGGCCTCATCCCCCCTCTGGTTCAGCTCCTAAACTCCACCGACCAGGAGGTTTTACTGCAAACCGGCCGAGCGCTCGGCAACATCTGTTATGACAGCCGTAAGTAGGAGCTAGATTTGCTTCGAAGGTGCCGAGTCAGGGGATTATTTTGTTTTGAAATCTCTGGCTAGAAGGCTGAAAAAGCTGGTTAACAATAAGCTTCAGATTGATTTTTGCTGAATGTTTTTAACTTTTTTTTTTTTCCAATCACAGTAGAAATGGTTCTTCTAAAAAAAACATAAAGATTAGATCTACATCAGCAGAGATTAATCCAACTAGAATGTGAACAGTCACGTGTTACAGCATTAAGCTGTACACATTTAAATTCCAGTTCTTTTGACGATAATCTGATTGCTTTTAAAACCTGCAGCCGTCGGAGGAATTTCCTCCCGAGGTTGGTATTTATAGAGGCTGCGGGGACGTATGGCCAACTTTGATCTAGCTGCAGTGTTCTGATCACAGCTGTCAGATGATGAAGAGCCGGTCATCTGGAATCTGCTGGGATCTGCCATTTGCTCTCGCAGAGGGCTGGTTTTCTGGTGCGTGCCGAGAGAAGAAGCAGCTGCTCCCCGGTAGAAGGAAACAGACGGTCTTTGGGTCTGTTTAGGACGGGACATTTAATGCGTTTAAGGCTGCTCCGGAAACCTCATAATCATGGAGGACAAATCCTGTTTTTTTTAAGAATCAAGGTAGAAAAATTACTGGTCTAATAATTGTGCTTCATATCTAGAAAACAGGGTTCCCGCGGGTCCTTAAAAAGTCTTAAAAGGCATTGAATTCTTCAAAATAAAACTAAGGCCTTAATTGGTATTAAAATGTCTTAAATCAGTCTTTTATAGGTCTTAATTTTTAAAACAGCATAAATAGGATTATTTTTATTAAGATTTATTTTTGTAATCTAAATAAAACGTTAAAATTGACAATTTTTTTTTTATTATAAAAAAAATAAAAATAACTGCTCGCCATTGTTGGTTCCGTCCCGATAGCGGAACCAATAAAAGCGTTGTTGCGGTTTTTGTCTGGTAAATATGAGCAAGTGTAAATGTAACATAAATTGTCTCCAGCCAAGAGTTTTCTCCATGGCTAAAACCAGGGAACATACATGAGGCTCAGTGGATTTAGTGCAAGAAGCGATTCAAGCTCAGAACGATGGGAATTAAGGCCGTGGAGTCGCACATGCGAAGCACGAAACACAAAGCGTCAAAATGAAGTTAGAGAAACAGCCGGTATTTCTCAGTTTAGTTCCACCCTTGTCTCTGCAACGCCTCCACTTATCACTAGGGCTGCAACTAACGATTATTTTACAAATCGATGAATCGGCCGATTCTTTTTTTCGATTAATCGATGAATCGGACAAAAAATATTTTTTATATTAACCTCTTTATTCCAAAATAAACATTTTAGACAGAACAAACAAGCACACAAGTACAGGTTGATCATTAACTGTACTGGTGCAATATGAAAAATAAATGTTTGTGTTAAAACTACGCAAACTTACATGAGAAATGTAGCTGTACATCCACAAAATATAGGCTACTTTGTTTCATAAAGTGCAAAAAAAAGACATTTTTGTTTTTAAAAGCCCCTAAGGGGTTCAAACAATAGGCCCCCCCATTTCAACAAATGAGTTTTTTTAGACTAGAAGAGTTCTGCCTTTTAAGACAGGAAAGTATAGCAGTTAAAGTTGCTACTTGAGAAAATACTGAACCATAGAGATAAAAATAGCCCTGTGATTCAAATTATAAATTGTATTTGGAATAAAAATGAGAGAACTAGGGGTGCTAAAAAACACATCCTCCAAAGACAGATATTTACATGGGAATGTGACATATAATTAATTGACATATTACTGATCTTGCTGGATTTTATTCTGCTTTACTTCCATAAATTGCAGGATCTTCTTTACTTTATCTTTGCCAGAAGGTTTAAACTTTAAAAGCCTTGCCCTCATAAATTGCAAGTGAATTTATTTATAAAGTAAATATAAACGCTGCTTAAGCTAATTCAAATGAAATTAAAAGTAAAATAAGTAGCCAACCTCATCACTGTCTGTAACCTACTAACAAGCTAAGGAAAGCATCAGATGAGCTACCTGAGAAACTAACGTTACGTTTCCCCACTTTAAAACCAAACAAACATGGCCGCTCACCCTGCTGATCAGCTCTCTTCACTGCCATCGAAGGCTCCAGCGTGTTTTCTTTTCAGGTGCTGCATCATAACAGTGGTGCTTCCGTGTTCATTTGTTTTTACAAAAGTTGCATGTTACGACTTTTTTCACTGTACAAAGCGCAGGCTATTTTAATTACTGTGATCAGTTTGCGCCGTCAATCCCGGCGCATGCGCGCTTCATTTGCAGTCTGGACGCGGAGGTGCGGCTCTGACTGCAGCGCTGAGAGGGACTCCTGCGGGAGCGCCGCGGGAGAAAGGGTTGGGATGGGAGAGGCGCCCCGTGGGCAATGACGACGGCGGCGGATGACGCATTAATCGCGCGACACAACTAATCGATGATGAAATTCGTTGCCAACGCTTTTAAAAGTCGATTTTTATCGATTTTATCGATTCGTTGTTGCAGCCCTAAAATAAACCTTTGGGTTAAGCTGTTGCTAGCAGGTTTTTCTTGTGTTTCTTGTGAATTTGGTCTTAAATTTTTATTTCAAGTGGCATTAAAAAGTCTTAAAAAGTCTTGAATTTAACTTACCTTATGCTGTAGGAACCCTGATTTTAAACAGAACTTTCCACATACTGGTATTATGTTAAACTGCATTTCCAATATAAACCACTGTTAGGCGCCATTTCCCTTTTTCCTCTGAGCATGGAGCAGCCGGCTTGTTTCGAAAATTGGGGTACCCAAGGGTACCTTCAAAACGGGCATTCGACAGACGCAACAAGAAGTCTTCCAATCTAAACTGGCCGCAGCCACTCGCTATGACCTAATCAGCAGATGAATCTTTCCTTCGGAGGATGCAGCCGCTGGATTCAAACTCAGTTTGTCTTCCTTCCTGTACTTATTCAGCATGAAACGTCCTGCAGCCTTTTCTGGCTTTTCAACAATCCAACTATGAGGGAAAGCCTTGGCTCTCCTTTGCTCTTCTACCTGCCAGCTTTTATAATCCATTCAGCCGATTGTCTGAACCCTTTAAACAGGACCAACGGATCCGGAGTGACATCCTGGAATGTGTGATCCAAGCTCGATTGATCAACTTCCACATATCCTGACATTATTGACATCTCCTGCAGTCAAGCTGTCGTACCCCAATGCTTTAAGGCCTTCGCAGTCATGACACAGCAAAACATCCTGCCTAAGTGATGACCATCCTGTTATGCTGACCTCTGTGGTAATAAAATGCTGTTGGACCACAGTTTGCAGCCATCCAACTTTCTCCAGTCACCCTACAGACTAACATCTCTTAATTCCATCATGCTGGGCCATCCAACTGTGCAGCTACTCCTGATGAAAACGTTACCCTTTAATTTGAAGGCGGTTGACCAGCAAAAGGACCTGATGCTCAACATGGACAACGGATATGAGCACGAACTTTCTGACCTGTTGCCATCGGGCAAACGGAACATCAACGGGAAACGAAGCAATTATTTTTAGATTTGATATTAATTAATGTTTCTTATTGTGTTTTACAGGAATAATCCTGGAGAAACTCCAGGGAAACAATAAACGGGGTTAATTTAAATAAGTGAAGCATAAAAAAAAAAAGGATCAAACACTTTCTTCTCAGCACATTACAGGCAACTTGGCACCGAACCGATTTGAACAGAATAATTTGGACTTGACTCATTGAAGCTGAGATTAATTCATTATATTTTGTTTCTTACAGGAAAATGGATTATTACTTTATTTTTAAACTTGAGATTATCATGCAGAAATATTATTTCGTTGGAATCACTTTAAAGTAAAGAAGGTTCAGATAAAACTCATTAGCCGACTCATGACTGCGTCTCACCCTTTCCTACAGCTGTTCATAACATAATGGTGATTCATTGCTTCCACCATAATCGTCTTGGAATCCCTAATAAAAGCAAAGCCTGTGTTATGAATGCTGCAGGTTGCTTAGAGAAAACAATGTTGTTAAATGGATTGTGTTATGCAAAATCAACTTGAAGCTTGAACTGTTGGAATGCCATTTCTTCATTAAAATCAAGTACTAACTGTCTGAGAAATCCGCCTGAAATTTGCTCTCTGGGGAAGAAAATTATAGCCTCGTTAGACCATCCTGATCTCGCGAGCTTTCAAGATTTCACTCGCAGATCAGTCTGGAGACTCTCCGTTAAAGAAAATTTGGAGCCGTTCACCAAACGAACGTCCAACCAGCGTTGGCTTTGAGGCGGGTTGAGGTGTGACGCAACGAGAAGCACGACCGTTCAGTCTAAAGAACATGGCGGCTTCAGACGATGAAACTAGCGTTAGCGTGGCTATCGAGCAAGTTTTATCGGAATTACAGAGTATTTCTTAACTGAAAGAAGAGCAAAGCACTGCTCTGGAGGCTTTTCTCAGAGGAAAATATGTTTTTGCTCTTCTCCCGACTGGTTTCGGCAAGAGTTTGATCCATCAATTAGCTCCTCTTCGTCGTCGCTCTTCACTTCAACGGAAGGTTTCCAGATGGATATGCGGAGCAAATCCATCTGGCGGAGTCAGGTTAAGAAAATGAGGGGCCATCGCGGTTTTATGTACTGAAGTGATTACCCACACACACCAGGAAGCACCTACCTTAGCTGCGCTGCGCCTGCCTTGGCAAGGCAAGTTTATTTGTATAGCACAATCCAGTACATTGATATTCAAAGTGCTTTACATGAATTAGATGGTAAAATAGAACAACAATAAAAGCAAGAACATTCATAAAAGAAAATAAACAGTTGAACCTAAACCTTAAACTTCAGTTAACGGTTAACTTCCAACAGTCAAAGGCAGCTCTAAACTAATGGGTTTTTAACTTTGACTTCAAAGAACTAAGGCTTTCGGCTCTTTTCCAGTCTCCTGAGAGTTTATCCCAGATCAGTGGAGCATAGACGCTGCTTCTCCGCGTTTGGTTCTAGTTTTGGGTGGACAGAGTAAGCTGGAACTAGAAGACCTGAGTGGTCTGGGAAGTTGATCCACTGACAACAAATCTGTTATTGATTGAGGTGCTTATCTATTCAGGGATTTCGAGACTAACAAAAGGATTTTAAAGTCGATTCTCTGAGCCACAGGGAGCCAGTGGAAGGACTTCAGAACCGGGCTGATGTGCTCTACTTTCTTTGTTTCTAGAAACAAAGGCTCACTTTCTACTATCAGTTAATGGCGAAATAGGGTAGAGCACGATCATGTCTGCTCAAACTTTAGATAAATTGGCTCTTTCAGCTGCCAATCTAAACCCAGTGACAGCAGCTTTTTTTTTTTTTTTTTTGTCTAAGTACGATATTTTGGAACTAGCTACTGCTCAAACTGTACGATGAATTCACAGGGTGTAAAATTACACAGCGCACGCTGTATTTTCTTACACTGTACGACCCAATGCTCCGGTGATCTGGGTACCTGCTCGCGCTGCACATCCAAAAACCGCACGTCGGACTTGGCACCGCAAGATGACGCTGGTCGGACAATCTGGAAGAAGAAGAAGAACTCCTTTGTTTGCACATGCGCAGTGCGCAAGGTCCTGGTAAATCTGCTCGTAGCTCTGCTTCAACAGCAGGATTTACCCAAGAATACCTTACGAAGGCTGACTGAATTTCCAACATGTCTGATTTTCTCCCAGCCTTACAATTCCTGATCGGGACATGGTCATGAAAGGCTGATCGCCCCTCGTTATGAGCTATATGCTAAACAACGCAGGACGCTCCATGAGGCCGAATTTTGGCCCGATCCAAAAAAATTCTTGAATGACTGGAAAATTGACCTGAAAAGGGCAAAAACTCGTACAATGTATGCCCGGCTTAAAGAGGCTAAGTACAACATATAGTGTGATGCAGTTATATAGTCAAATTGGCAACATCCATCTAAAAACTGTGCGATTTGTTTTTGCCCTTTTCAAGGCGACTTTCCAGTCGTGCGAGAATTTTTCGATCAGCCCGACTTTCAGCTCGATCGAGCGTATTGTACAGGTGGGTAGCAAGGGCCGATCAGCCTCTCACTACCAATCAGGAATCGTGAGGCTGGGAAAAAATTAGACATTTTTGATTTTCAGTGATCCGTCATGGGCAAATCGCTCAGTGGGCAAATAAGGATTCTTCAGAATCATGGCGGGGGTGCAATGACTAAAATGGAGTTCCTTCTGTAAAACTGACAGACCGTAGTAGCCACGTTTGCTCAGCCATGTATTTGTCCAAATACATCGTCGACTTTTCTTTTTAGGGGTATTCAGCACAAAATTGCACAAATTGCCAAGGCAGCGCGTTTCACTCTAGTGAGCTTTATATTTCTCTTCTACTTGTTTGGCTTCCAGATAGACGAGTCCGAGTAGCGCCGTCTCGCTGAGTCCCACCTGGTTTTTAGATGTACAGTGTGAGCAGGTAGATCGCATCAGAGTGTCGGGTCGCACAGCGTGAGAACAAAGTGAGCTGAGAACTTGCACTGTGCAACAAAACTGCAGGGTAAAAATAGTTAAGAAGAGCTGCCTAGTAGTAACGACAAGGTCCTTTCCTCCATGTTGGAAGAAAAACAACAATATTTCATGACAAATTAATCCTCTTTAATAACGAAGGCAATAGTTCATCAAATATACGCCTTTAGTTGACTTTGAAAGGCTTAATAAAAGCAGGAAACTTTGAACTTATTTTTAAATTGTTTGATGCTTTTCAATAAGATAATTTTAGAAAATTTTAAATGTATGTAACTTGAAACCTTTGGTTCTGAGAAATTAGTATGTGCCAATAGGCTTTTTAAAGATCAACGATTGGTCATATTGCACAACTGTTCAAAAAAAGCCAGACATGTCCTCTCAATCTGACACTAGAGCTTTTACAAGGTAGAAAAACCCTGAAGACTGAGCGTTTAAACTGATCAAGCGATAACTATTTACCCGTTATTACCCTTTTATGTGTTATTTTTCAGCAGGTTGATTGATTTCCTGTGGAACTGGTGACTAAAATGTCCCACTTGTGCCTTTTTTTTTGTTTACACTACAAACATGATCTGGAAATAAGAAAAAAAATCTTAAAGTAGGTGCATCTACCTTAATTTGAGAAGGTAAATAAGATGATTTGCCAATGGAATAAGATTTTTTTACTCTTACAATTAGGTATTTAGATGATGTTGTCAGAAAAGCCTTTTAGTCACCAAGACAGGTTGTGGTAGAACAGGTTTTTGCTGAGTTTCAGGAAAAACAAGCAAATCTAATGAAGCAAACATTCCTGAGTTGAGCTCTTGGCATATTTCTTCAGTACTGTGATCATATCTGTACCCATTTTTTTGGATTTTACTCTTGCGTCACATTTATTTCAAAACGCTCGCCAGCAAAATAAAAATTCTTGATTGTATGTTAAACTAGTTCTGTGTGGGTGTGCAGGTGGCACAGCGGTTAGCGCGCACGACCCATTTATGGAGGACTTAGCCCTCGACGCGTCTGACGCGAGTTTGAATGCGACCTGTGGTCCTTTTCCGCATGTCTCTCCCCCTCTCTCATACCCCCTTTCTTGTCAGCCCACTGTTGAAAAAACGAGCAACCAATGCCGTAAAAACTCAAAAAAAAATTTTTTGCTCCGCATATCCATCTGGAAACCTTCCGTTGAAGTAATTTTGGGAAAGGGCGAAAATACTGGTTAGCTGATTGGCCTATGTTGGTGATAGACGGGCCGAATAAACCAATCAGATCAACAAAGCATATGACGTACTAACAGAGCGACGACGAAAACACAACCACAAGCCAGGCTAACTCTTGCCGAAACCGGTTGGGAGAAGAGCAAAAACATCTTTTCCTCTGAGAAAAGCCTCCAGAGCAGTGTTTTGCTCTTCTTTCAGTGAAGAAATACTCTGTAATTCTGATAAAACTGGCTCGATAGCCACGCTAACGCTAGTTTCATCGGCTGAAGCCGCCATGTTCTTTAGACTGAACTGTGGCGCTTCTCGTTGCGTCACACCTCAACCCGCCTCAAAGCCAACGCTGATTGGACGTTCGTTTGGTGAACGGCTCCAAATTTTCTTTAACGGAGAGTCTCCAGACTGATCTGCGAGTGAAACCTTGAAAGCTCGCGAGATCAGGATGGTCTCACGAGGCTAGGTTTATCTACCACCGCACAGCAAAATCACACATGCGTGAGAAACTGCCACTCCGAGAGGAGAAAATCGCTCTCCGCGCAAGCTAGCTCTTCCCAGGCTGTGCTTGGGAATGTACTGGGGAGCTCACCCCACGCACGATTTTCTGTCCGGTGGCTGTGCTCTCGAAAGCACCTCTGCCCTCAGACTGATTTTCTCCCCGCGTGAAGGAAGCTGTGTTTTGACAGGTTGGGCGGAGACAAACCTATTCTGTAAAGGCCTGGTTATCCTCCCGCAGCAGTGTGTCGCAGTGAGCTTATCGCAGATATTTTTGATTTATGCCCAATATTGAAGCGTGGTCTGCGCTATGTTATTCCACACAACAACGCAAGAGGGACAGTCAGGAACTAGCTGTGGGTCTAGATACGGCCGAGGCGGTGAGGAAGTGGAGGCGAGTTTGTGCAACAACGGAGGGACATGAGGGCAAAAAAGAGCGGGTATCCAGGTGGAAAAAGGGTCCCAGAGTTCTCGCGCACCTCGCTCTTCTAGTTGGTCTAACTTCACGAGTCGTTTTCCACAATGGCGGTCATACAAACAAAACAAGCCGGTAAGGTACCAAACAGGATATATGCATAGTGTAGAGTGGATGTAGATTTGACCAATCAGAGGCCTCCTGTCTTAGCCTCGTGAGACCATCCTGATCTCACGAGCTTTCAAGGTTTCACTCGCTAATCAGTATGGAGACTCTCTGTTGAAGAAAATTTGGAGCCGTTCCCCAAACGAACGTCCAATCAGCGTTGGCTTTGAGGCGGGTTGAGGTATGACGCAACGAGAAGCGCCACAGTTCAGTCTAAAGAACATGGCGGCTTCAGCCGATGAAACTAGCATTAGCGTGGCTATCGAGCAAGTTTTATCGCAATTACAGAGTATTTCTTCACTGAAAGAAGAGCAAAACACTGCTCTGGAGGCTTTTCTCAGAGGAAAAGATGTTTTTGCTCTTCTCCCGACTGGTTTTAGCAAGAGTTTGATGTATCAATTGGCTCCTCTTCGTCGTTGCTCTGTTTCGTCATATGTTTCATTGATCTGATTGGTTTATTTGGCCCGTCTATCACCAACATAGGCCAATCAGCTAACCAGTATTTTCGCCCCTTCCCAAAATTACTTCTACGGAAGGTTTCCAGATGGATATGCGGAGCAAATCCATCTGGCGGAGTCAGGTTACTCCTGTCTGCGGTCACCTACAATTTGGAAGAGGTGCAGCAGAGTGACTGCGGAGGAGGCGGAGGTGCATTTGCATTCACTGCAACACACATGCAGCGACCTGGTTTCTGAGTATAAATCAGCTTTAAGCCTTCTAAATGGGCCTTGAAGATGCGATCATACGCGAAGAACGGGAAGCCTTTGACTGACGCTTGCCACTTACCGCAAACGTCCGTTGATGATGAGCTGTCAGTCATAGGCTGGCGCGTGGGAGGAGCTAGCTTGCGCGGAGTGCGATTTTATATATATTTTTTCTCCTCACGGAGGGGCAGTTTCTCGCGCATGTGTGATCTTTTTCTCTTGCGGTTGTAGATAAACTATGCGCAGAAATATTTTAACATGCGTGCGACTATGTTTATTTTTCTCGCTGGCGTTTTGAAATAACTGTGACGCCATATTTTACTGTCACTGCTTTGTAAGCTGTCAGCTCTGTGTTCATCCTTTTTTTTTCTTCCCAGTTGTGTTTATTTATTTATTTTTTACTTTGCTTTGTGGTTGATATATATCCATATACATATTTTTTGTCCTGGCCTCTTTGTTTTTCAGATGAGGGCAGGAATGCTGTTGACCTGGCAGGAGGGGCTCAGATAGTAGCTGAACACATTAAATCCCTCTCCCAAAATACCAACCCTGAAAATGCGAGGCTCTTGACTGTCTTTTGTGGCATGCTGATGAACTATAGCAATGATAATGGTAATGACCATCTCCCCCTGAGTTTTTATTTTCTTTCCTTTTTTAACTCATCTCAACTAATCAGTGGGCGTCCTCTGTCTCCTACACAGACAGTAGATGTTGAAGTAAAATCTGTACTTCTCTGGTTCAGTCTCATCTGATCCCTTTCTCTCTGTCGCATCCTCTTGCTTTTCCATCATCTTCTCTGAGGTAATCTGCCATCATTAACATTATCTGCCTTCCTCCCGGGTTCTTAGCCAGCTGGGATTTTCTAGTGTGACTCAGCTGCTAGAACGTCCTCATCAGTTACAGAGCTTGTTAGCTATTCTGGTAACATGGCTCCAGGGAGCATCAGTCTGACCGTCTATCACCCTGTTGTGAAGCTAAATGGCCAGCATGGCGTGGAGCCCTGCCTCTTGGATCCGTTTTTAATCCGTTTTTATTCCCAGAACCAGTAGCAGTTAAATCAGAATCGGCAAAAGCTTTATTTACAAGAAGTAGCCAACTCAAAATTTCCCCGCTTCCCTTGGCTGGTCCCCTTCAGTTCCTTTTTAAACATCAATCTCAGGGGTTGAGGTTAAGGATTTTTACCACTTGCCCTTTGGGCAAGTGACTTTCACATTTATTTTGCCCAGAAACAATTTTTACTTGCCCAGTATAATGTTTGATAAATACAGTTCCTAATATTCATTTTTGTATATATATCAATGAAACATGTTTGTTTTTTAAATGTTTTTTGTAATTCAGTATTTTTTAAGTTTCCAGGTTCCTGGTGTGTATATGCATGCGTCAGATAATGAACTCAAGCCTACATTACCATGTTACTTTGTCTTCAGTGTTCCATGCAAAGCATAGATCTATGCATCAAGCATAAACCAACCATTTAAGTCTCCTCAGCGCTGCTTGGTATCACCAAGCTGTGAAGGGAGTTTGCTTACTAAACAGTTTACTTCTGAATTTTGTGAAATGGATCTATCCCTGATTTTAAGTGACTCATTCATGGAGCCTAAAACAAACGGGTTTGTTTTCCAGCTGGAAGAGGTTTTACCTCCCCCACCGCCTCTCTGTGATACCACCATGTGCTGCCTTGTATTTGGGGCTACTTCAGTCAGATCATCTTAAAACCTCTTGCACCTACTTCATGGTTCATCCCTTTAGGGCGAAAAGCAGACATCCTGCTGCGTTTTCCTCCTTCTGCACTGCAGTGCTTCTGTTTCTTTGCTGTCCCACTCTGCATTCCTGCTGTGGTATTAGCTTTTCTCTCACATGAGGACCAGACGAATGCATTCAAGAAATTAGCCGCTAGAAATAACTCTATATAATAATATCTAATATAATTAATGAAATCAGGAAGTTTTGTTAGCATTTGTTTGTATTGTATGCAGTTCAGATGGAGAGTAAAGCTACGTTCACACCGCACACGCTTTGAGCAGTAAAAACGCTGCTGCTTCCTTTCTGCTGCTTGTCCACATTAAGGTCAGACGTTCAGTAAAGTGTGTCCAGATGCTTCTGCTGCTCCTGTGTTCAATGCCAGAGGGCGACTTTGCTATATTAGCTCTGATCAGCGGGTAAAAATTTGTTTGAATCTATGTTGAAGTGAGAAAGTCCACCTGAAAACATGGTCTGTGCAGTCAGTTCATCCAGATTACCATCCAGTGTTGCCAACTCCTCAGTAAGGAAAGTAGCTATTGGCTGTGCTAAAAGTCGCTAGAAGTCGCTAAATGACGTCATCACCTAGTTTGCATAATCTGCCACAGGAAGTGATGTGCATGTTATTAATGCTGTGGGAGAAATAATGTCATTACAGAAAGACAAAAAGTGAGTAAAAACACTATATAATAGTGTTTTTACTCACTTTACTAAACAATATATAGAGCTACTTTTTTTCAGGGTTTGATTCCCTCTTTTCTGTATTTTTGACTGTACAGTTTAGACTGATTCTCACCAGCAGATCAATGTTAATCTTAGAGAGGAAAACACAATGGACAAGGTGATTAGGTGACTGACTGTGGCTGTGTGAATCAAATGCTGTTATTTATTTTAAGATAAAATATTTCAAATTCAGTTATTTATTTTAGACCATATAACATTTTACATTTACATCCCGCTCGCTCCTGCCTTGAATGTAAGTCAGGGCGGAGCGGCACCGCGTGATCGATTTGCGCCGTTAATCCCGCCGGATGCGCGCTCCATTTGCAGTCTGGACGCTGAGGGTAAACATCCTGTGGCTCTGACTGCAGCGCTGAGAGGGACTCCTGCGGGAGCGGGAGAACGGGGTCGGGATAGGGGAGGCGCCCCACGGCAGCAGCTACCGCTGGAGGACAAGAGTAGGAACGATACATGCTTTCACGTAAGAATCTCCAAAAGCCGCCAGTGACACCGTAAAAAGTCGCCAGATTTGTCGCTAATCGCTTTTTTGAAAAAAAGTCGCTGGAGGGGTCTGAAAAGTCGCTAAATATAGCGACAAAGTCGCTGAGTTGGCAACACTGTTTCCCGCTCAGACGCCCACATACCCCCCCGTTGTGCTGTTCCTGGGAATCCCCAGGAGCAGCTGCCTCAGGCAAGTATATGTTAGCATTTTCAGGTATGTGGTACAAACCGCTAGCCTGACGTAGTCCGACTCAATTCTAGTCAGAATATGAGTCTGATACTGCTCCATAGAGCTGTGATTATGGGGCGTTTCGAATGAACCAGGAAAAAAAATGCCTCTGCACTCAATTGGATAGACCCACAACCAATAAGAGCAACGGAGTGCGTGACGTATGTTAAGCGACGCATAGTTGTTGTCAACAAAAATCAAAGCGTGCAGTTGCACGCCTAGAATAAGAAGATGAGCCTTGATCGCGTTTCTCTGTTCCTCTTTTAAAATTAATTTGCTGTCGATATCTTCTAGAACAGACCTAATAGCAGAATCTACACACCTCAACTCTCCAGCGGCAGCCATTCTTGTTGTCACCCAAGCGCGCTTTGGTCACGTGGTTGATTACATTACTGTTGATCATCTGTCCATCATCGTATAAAGCCCACCCTGACAATTTGATTGGATCGTCAGAGGGGGGGCGATTATACTCGCGCTACTATGGAGCAATGCCAGACCGAACTTCCTGACCTCAAACCTTGTGGGCGGGACTAAGTTCGGAATGGCACCCAGGCTAACAAACCGCGGGCACCAGGATAATAAAATTGAACATATTTTGCCGTCAACATTTTAAGTTAATTCAGGCGTTAATAAACAGTTCCAGAGGAGTGGTCATAGGCATGCTGTGGGAACCAGAGCCAGACACCATTTAGCAAAAACATGGAGCAGCTCTGGTCAGAGGAAATCCGACAAATAATGGAGCAAAACAATAAAGTTCACTGACTACGCTCTGGCTACATCCTGGCTTCTTTCCATTGTTTACTTTCCTGATATCTGTCTCACTGGTGACATCATCACAGCTAACCCAGCGTTATAAGGTTACCAGACACGCAGCCGTGGGGGGGCACAGAGGCCAGGCAACTGCCAGCATGCTTTTGCTTTGCCAGTGGAATGGGAGCCAAATGCCAATTGTTAGCGAGTCGACCAATGTTTGAAAAACACGCTTAAACGCGTTATTTTCAGTGGAAAAGATGCTTTTGACTCAAAGCCTCCTCATTGGTTTCTGTTCGAATCCTTCTGGTTTAATCTCTTTAAGTTTATTCAAATTGAAACAGCTCAGGGAGGAAATAATCTTATTTGAGATACCACATAAAACAATAAGTTGGAAGTGATCTAAGCTTAAACTGGATCTAGATCATCACCATAAATCTGTTTGCTTCGTACAACCGGCTCCCGTTTTAATGGAGCCCTTCCTCAGGCGTAGGAATCCACTTTTCCAGGAGTTACAGAACCGGTTCTGTCCAGTTTGGTAGATTGTGTTTGGCTTCTTTAAGACTGTTTCTCAATATGTGTACTTGTCCGTTCTCATGGGCTCGTGTTTTTATGAAACGTCATCAGCCTCAGCCCTAGTACTGTTCCAATTCATAAGAACAGCAGACAGGGAAAGGACAAAGTCCCTGGATGTTGTTCTCGCCCCTCCCTCATTACCCAGCATGCATCAGAGCAGACTTGTCCATTCTTGAGACACAGCTATCCCAGCATGCACCGCGGCAGCAGCTTCCAGGTTAGCGCTCACAGAGCTCAGAGTATAAAGTTAAAAGTTATTTTTTCTGTTGCCGATGTTATATTAAAGTTTTTCATGATAGGACTCGTGCGCGCATCATGAGAGAGGGGAGGATGGAGAGTGAGGAGGACTCCAGCAGCAAAACAGCGCTTTCTAGATGGAAATACTGGTGTTACGTCGAGCTGCGTTTCCCCATCAGATACGGTTTCCCCTGCATCTCCGCACAGCGCGGCGGCACGATTTACCGCGCAAGCGACAGGAAACGCGCATACTCGCTAAAGGCGCGTAACTGCTCGCGCCACAGGGGAACTATGGAGAGTGTGAACGATCATTAGCCTATATGGAGAAAGGGAGAAATATGGATGGATGGATGGAATAGATAGATAGATGTAGCTACATGTTCCAGTATCTATAACAACCCAAACACAGGATTTCAGAATTAGACATCCCCAATTACTAATTTCATACACTCGCAAAAGTAACGCAATAGTTACTTTTACTAGTAACAAGTTACTTTTATTTTAGAGTAACTCAGTTACTAACTCAGTTACTTTTTGGGAGAAGTAACTAGTAACTATAACTAATTACTTTTTCAAAGTACGATGGCGATTTTATTTGTTTTTTTTGGCAAAATATTAATTTGATTTGTGTTTATCTGACTTTGGTGACTATTATTCTCCCACTAAATGTAAAAAGTCGTAATTTATTATTATCTAGAGACTATTAAAGGAGGTGAAATGCAGCTCCAGATGTGCCAAGCGTGTGGTGACGTCATCAGTACACTTCTCTTCCATTTGACCCATATGCATGCTGCCTGCTCCCGTTTTCACCAAGTCCAGACTTTCCTGTGTTCTTCTCAAGAACATACTTGGTAAGAAAACACGAGTCCGTAATCGTATTCTTGTGAATTGAGAAACAGCGAAAAACTTTCGGTTATTCTCCTTTACCGGTTTATACCTGCTACAGCTGCCGTCTTCTTCATCCTGCTTCCATTGTCCTGGAAACTGTTTCTGGACTTTATGTTACAGACCAAAGCATATTAATGGTTCCCGTACAATGGAAGGAAAATAAATCAGATGTTTTCTTTTAGCAAATATTAGACTGAAAGGTGTGGCATGCATGCTCCCTTTAGACTGATGGCTCACTTCATCTTGTAGGAGGAGACGGTTTCTTTGAAGCAAAGAATCCTGCTTAGTTTTACAAGATGCAGGATGTGGAAAGTTTAGTGGATGGATGATAATTGTGTGAAAAAGGTTCGTTGGGAAGAGTTTGGCTGAGTACCAGTCCATGAAGACATGGATGAGCCCTTCAGGTGTGGAAGAACTTGATAGGAGTTTGTAGAGTTGAGTTTACCCCATTTACACTACCCTTGAAAAAAACCCATCCATGCCGAGACCGGTGCGAGCTCTGATCAGTTAACCAGGCCGAACACATCACGCTATCTCGGTTCCTCGACTCCTAGTGATGATCTGCGGTATTACTGCCAGTATTGAAGGAAGAAATCAAGCAGTTGGTGGCGGTAATGCACCAAAAGTTGTTTGCTAACCGCCATAAAACACAAGAAGAAGAAGATGAAGAAGGAGGGAATCAAGCAAATCAAAATGTTGTGTGGAGAAGATTTCGATTGTTGTTTATAGTTGTTCTTCTGTTTTTTGTTGGTTGGCAAGCAACTTCCGGAGGGGCATTACCGCCACCTACTGGAATAGAGTGTGAATCGCGATGTGCAGCCAGACGGAGATGATGCGTTCTGCTCATGCGCTCTTGTTATCAGAGAACCGAGCCGAGCCCACCTCTGGAACTGGCTTGCAGTTAGCTCGGTTCGGTTGTGTCTAGCTCGGTTCGGTTCAGTTTGCTTTCCATTTACACACCATAAGTTATCTCAGTTACTGAGCTCGGACCGGTCTCGGCACGGTTTTTCAAGGGTAGCGTAAATGGGTTAATTGTCTCGCCGTGCTTCTGGGATCCACATGCCAGAACCTTAACGAAGAGAAGCGGAAAAACTGTGCTTTTGGTCGTTTAGTGCTTGTGTTTTTCCTGCTACTTCATTTCCACGCTACTTTTTCAAACAGATAAAATCCCCATGAACAACAGAGCGTTGAAGGACTTTTGACATGCACCTCCTCTGTCCTGGTTTTAGGTTTGCGTTGAGGCGGGGGAAGAGTTTCATGCGTTTAGCAGTTTAGCACCACAGCAGAAGGAATTAGAGATGGAAAGATTGGCTGGTTTTAGGACCTCGCCATCTTACCTTTGGCCATACAGTTTTGGACATATTTGATATAAATTAGGAAAATTAGCAGCTCAATAAAATTTTAAATTTTTTTATGGTTCTTTTAGTTGAAGCATAGGATCCTTTTAGGTCCAGTTTGATATTTAAACCAGTGGAAGAAAACAAAATGCTCCCATTTAGTGGGACATATTTGATCAAATGGGGCTATAAAGGGTTGAGTCTTTGCTAAGAAAGATGATTCTACCTGTTTCTGCTTTTTCTTCTATTCTGGCTCTTGATAAAAAAAAAAAAAAACTCTTAAACATTGTTTTATTTTGCCTCATTTTCTCTCTTTGTCTCTAATGTGCAAACGTCCTTTCAACATGTTTTTGTAATCCCTAACGACAGCACCTGTATCCTGACATTAACATTTTTATTATTAATGTTCCCAGTATCACAATAATACAGTTTTTTTCAAGAGTCTTTGTTGCGATGTTGTTCTGTCTTCACGTCGTCACAGCCGTGGCTGGTAGATGATCACCTCAATCAGATTCATAATATTTCATCTAAGGTTGTTCAATTAGGATTTTTTGCTTGTTTTTCACCAAGCTGTTGTTGTATAGTTTACGAAAAAACCCAAATAGCCTCAGTTCATTTCTTTTCATCTTTGTGTTCCTCCAGATACCCTACAAGCCCAGCTGATTAACATGGGTGTTATTCCCACCCTGGTGAAGCTGCTGGGCATCCACTCTGACAACACTGCACTGACAGAAATGTGTCTGATAGCCTTTGGGAACTTGGCGGAGCTGGGTGAGTATAAATGCGGTTTAAGAATTCCACGTTAAACCGAAATGAAAGGGAGAACATACACTCACCGGCCACTTTATTAGGTACCCCATGCTAGTAACGGGTTGGACCCCCTTTTGCCTTCAGAACTGCCTCAATTCTTGGTGGCATAGATTCAACAAGGTGCTGGAAGCGTTCCTCAGGGAGTTTGGTCCATATTGACATGATGGCATCACACAGTTGCCGCAGATTTGTCGGCTGCACATCCATGATGCGAATCTCCCGTTCCACCACATCCCAAAGATGCTCTATTGGATTGAGATCTGGTGACTGTGGAGGCCATTTGAGTACAGTGAACTCATTGTCATGTTCAAGAAACCAGTCTGAGATGATTCCAGCTTTATGACATGGCGCATTATCCTGCTGAAAGTAGCCATCAGAAGTTGGGTACATTGTGGTCATAAAGGGATGGACATGGTCAGCAACAATACTCAGGTAGGCTGTGGCGTTGCAACGATGCTCAATTGGTACCAAGGGGCCCAAAGAGTGCCAAGAAAATATTCCCCACACCATGACACCACCACCACCAGCCTGAACCGTTGATACAAGGCAGGATGGATCCATGCTTTCATGTTGTAGACGCCAAATTCTGACCCTACCATCCGAATGTCGCAGCAGAAATCGAGACTCATCAGACCAGGCAACGTTTTTCCAATCTTCTATTGGTCAATTTCGATGAGCTTGTGCAAATTGTAGCCTCAGTTTCCTGTTCTTAGCTGAAAGGAGTGGCACCCGGTGTGGTCTTCTGCTGCTGTAGCCCATCTGCCTCAAAGTTTGACGTACTGTGCGTTCAGAGATGCTCTTCTGTCCACCTTGGTTGTAACGGGTGGTTATTTGAGTCACTGTTGCCCTTCTATCAGCTCCAACCAGTCTGGCCATTCTCCTCTGACCTCTGGCATCAACAAGGCATTTCCGCCCACAGAACTGCCGCTCACTGGATGTTTTTTCTTTTTCGGACCATTCTCTGTAAACCCTAGAGATGGTTGTGCGTGAAAATCCCAGTAGATCAGCAGTTTCTGAAATACTCGGACCAGCCCTTCTGGCACCAACAATCATGCCACGTTCAAAGTCACTCAAATCACCTTTCTTCCCCATACTGATGCTCGCTTTGAACTGCAGGAGATTGTCTTGACCATGTCTACATGCCTAAATGCACTGAGTTGCCGCCATGTGATTGGCTGCTTAGAAATTAAGTGTTAACGAGCAGTTGGACAGGTGTACCTAATAAAGTGGCCGCGAGTGTACATAGTAGGGCTGAACGATTTTGGAAAAAAATCTAATTTAGATTTTTTTTTATGTTACCATTGCAATTTAATGCGAATTTTCCGGTTTATTCCGGTTTAAACTTGTATTTAGTATTCAAAAATTGTAATTAGTAGTCATAAATTTGTAATTTGTGGCCATAAATTATTAATTAGTACTCAAACATTGTAATTCATTGTCATAAATTTGTAGTTAGAAGCCATAATTTAAAATTACTTGTTAGGGTTGTTAAGTTTCCCCGACTTAAGTTTTCATAGCTTTATGTAAACATCAACAAAAGCAAACAAAAACAACCCACCACATACTTTCGGACAGCCAAGTGTGTGATATATTGAATATAAAAAAGAAAAAGAAAGAGAAGAGAGAAAACTAAATTTACAGTTTCTGTAAGAAAGATTGCACCGGGTCCCAGATCCTCCGGAATTTGTCCGACTTTTGATGAAGGTCATGAGTCAGTTTTTTCTACTGAGACCATAGCAGACATTTGTGATAACCACATATCAGCAGGATCTTTTAAGATAGGGAACTTGCCTGGTTTCAGTATACGCTTTACACAAGGTGTCGGGACTTTACACTTCTCTGCTTCTCAAATGAAAAACAGGAAAGCATTCTTGCAAAACATTTGACCGTCTTATGGCCTTCACACACTATTTCCAATGATGAGCGTAACATATAGAACATATAAATGAATAAAATGATAAAAACAGCAGAAATCATAATAACAGCAACATTACTACTCAAAAATTGTTATTCGTAGTCTCAAATTTGTAATTCATTGCCATAAATTTGTAATTATTACTCAAACGTTGTATTCGTAGTCATAATTTTGTAATTACTAGGGATGCACGATATAATCGGCCCCCTATCGGTATCGGCCTGTATCGTCCTTAAAACTTAATTGATTTTTAAAATAATCGTTAGTTGCAGCCCTAACAAATACCGAAGAAATGTTTTGAAGAATAAAAGCTCCACTGACCTGAGTGAAATCTGGATCCTGAGCGACGTCATTGTAGTGTCTGAACATGGCCGCTGCCTTCAGGTATTTGGCAACGTAGGCCAACGTGTCGGGTTCCCGTCCTAAATAAAAATGCCGTTAACACTTTTTTCCCAAATCGACAGTTGCAAACCCATAAAGAAGAGCGATGCCTTCAACATCCCCACAAACTGGACCCTCACCGGTCTGCTCCAGGTACTTCAAACTGACGTTGTCCACTGGGAAGAACGCCGCCGTGGCACCGTACTCGGGACACATGTTAGAGATGGTGGCTCTGTCAGCGATAGACAGCTGGGCCACTCCGGGGCCGAAGAACTCCACAAACTTCCCCACTACGCCCACCTGGCGGAGGTGCTTCATGTCCGCAGACGGAGAGAGGAGATAATATCACAAACGTGAAAACAAAGCGATCTGCTGATGGTCCTGCATTATGCTGGTGAAGATCCTCAGTCATCCAGGTCATAGTCATTCCAAAAAACTTTGTTTCCAAGTTTGAAGACGTTTCGCTTCCAATCCCAACTGAGTTGATCCTTTCCCACTATCATCGCAACCCCAACCCTTTACAGGGAACCAGAAGACTGCGCCTATTCAGCCAGGCCAACAATTCCCTTTAACAACCCCCCTTTCGGAGACATAGACAGGTATAGTAGGGATGCACGATATAATCGGCCCCCTATCGGTATCGGCCTTAAAACTGAATATCGGACATCGGCCACCCCACCGATATTCAACCCGATATTTGATCAGCTTCTGAGTTTCTAAAGTCTAAAAAAAAAAAAAAAAATACTACTTCTTCTTCTTCCTAAAAAACTTCTTTTTTACAGACTTATAAACTTCTAAAGACGAGGGAAAAAATATTGATACATTAAAATATCCCAATATCTTCCTATGCTGATATATTGCCATTTAAAAACACCATATCAATCTCTTTTACTAATGAAATATTGCTATATGTCATCGTTACGCTACAAAATCCCCCAAAAATCCCCGAAATGTTGCCATATTTTTATATGTTGATATATTGACGCGGTATCGATCTATTTTACTAACAAAATCTCACAAGAATTTGCAAAATATCGCGAGAGTTTGTAACAGAATGATGAAATTTCACGAGATTTTGAAAGTAAAATAGATCGATATCGCGTTTTTAAAAATCTATTTGATATCAGCATATGAAAATATATTTGAGTATATTATTTTTCAAAGTGTCAGAAATGGATAACAAAACTGCTATTTTCAATGACTACTTATTTTTGTCCAGCTTTAACATCAGTATCGATATCGGTTATCGGCTACATGAGTTTTAAAATATCGGATATCGGACAAAATCCCAATATCGTGCATCCCTAGTAATTACTATTTAAAAATTGTAAGTCATAGTCATAAATTTGGAATTAATACTCAAAACGTGTAATTCGTAGTCATAAATTCCATTTTTAGTCATAAATATCAGATTCATACTTGTTTTGTTGCAAAGTTCTGACATTTGTTAACTAGATGCTCCCCGATGTTTGTCGATTCATTAACGCCTTCAAATGACGTAAAGCTTCTCTATCCATTTGCTACCCATCGCTATGTGATGCTGATGTGTTAATGACGTGTAACATTTGGTATCAGTGTTATTTTTATCATGTGAATGAAGGAAGAGAAAATAATGGTGGCCTTCAGAATCGGCCCAAAACACCAGCGACCATTTTCCCAGCTGATGTTTAGGGCAGATCTAGAAACCGCAGACCTACAGACTTCTGGGTCTGATTGGTTTCCTGCTTCTCTCTGCTGTTGATAATTATTGGCCCGGTTCCTGCTTTGGAAACGCTGCTTCTTTAGCCTCATAAAGCTTCAAACTCTTGTTCATATGATTAGTTTTCCATCAGTGTCTCTAGTGATGCTTTAAATACAAGGAAACAAGACTTCCTGGTTGGATCTCATGTCCCACAGTTTGATCGTCTTTATTTCTTTCTTAAAGGAATAGTACACCCAAAACATGATTAGCCTTCATTTTCTACTCACCCCCATGCTGAACAACACTCTGGAGTACTTTTTTGATATCTCAAATGCATCTGGAGATCTGGGAGGCTTCTTGCTGTCTGCTGACATTCAAATAATGGAGGTCTATGGCGCCCGAGGCAGAAAGGTCCATAAAAGTCCACAAAAAACGTGTCAATATTCCTCCATACTGCTCGTCCAATGTATTCCAAGTGTCCTGAGTGGGTAGCGTCCAGAATTTACTCGAAACTAAGTCATTTAGAATGTTTTTAGAGCATAAACAGTAGTGTATAGGATTTCCTAAAAGCGCGTTCACGAGTCTACGGAAACCGCGGCAGACCAAACCAGACGAAAGTGCGCATTCAGCGTCTGCTCTGCCGATAATGCAAGCGTAGAAGAAGAAATGTGCTGTTTACCCGTGCAAAGAAAGAAAAAATGAAAGAAAAATGTCTGAGGACTTCAGTGTTGAGGAAGAGCATGAGTTCTTTGCCGAGCTGAATGCGCACTTTCATCTAGTTTGGTCTGCCGCGGTTTCCGTAGACTCGTGAACGCGCTTTCAGGAAATCCTATACACTACTGTTTATGCTCTAAAAACATTCTAAATGACTTAGTTTCGAGTAAATTCTGGACGCTACCCACTCAGGACACTTGGAATACATTGGACGAGCAGTATGGAGGAATATTGACACGTTTTTTGTGGACTTTTATGGACCTTTCTGCCTCGGGCGCCATAGACCTCCATTATTTGAATGTCAGCAGACAGCAAGAAGCCTCCCAGATCTCCAGATGCATTTGAGATATCAAAAAAGTACTCCAGAGTGTTGTTCAGCATGGGGGTGAGTAGAAAATGAAGGCTAATCATGTTTTGGGTGTACTATTCCTTTAAATCTGTATAAAACATCAGTAGGATGAGCAGAGATCTGAGGGGAGCAGCGTTTCTCATCCTGATTGTCACGTCTTGCATTTTTCAGAGTCCAGCAAAGAGCAGTTTGCCTCCACCAACATTGCAGAGGAGCTGGTGCGTCTTTTCCAGAAGCAGACGGAGCACGAGAAGAAGGAGATGATCTTTGAGGTTCTGGCCCCGCTGGCTGAAAACGGTAACGTTCCTTTGATATTCATCTTAAAAAGCCTCGTCAGCAGAGGACAGGGTTTGTGCGTTAGAACCGCTGCGCTGCAGTGACAGCCGGCTCCTGTTTATTTCCCCCGACTTGTTTGAACAGCAGAGAGCATCTTAGCTGCTGTTCCCACGCCAACCGTCTCCAGGACGACGTCCTACTTATCGGCACTCAGGAGACACCTGTCTAACCCTCCTTTTTATCCGCCGAGCTGTTCGTTCTGGCAGTAATGGGACGGCTTTTCCGGGGTGGGTCAGTGGAGCGATCTCAGACCGGAGGGATGCTTATTCCTCCTCCATCACAGAGTTAGCAGCAGTACAAGCTGTCTTCATGTGGGTCTGAGTCAGTTCTCTATTCCTGATGACACATTTATGATCAATTAAGGATTTATCTGACGGTAAATGAGCCTAATGAGCTTCCAGCTGAAGTCGCCTCCTTCCAACATGGACCAATGCAGCTTTTTAAGGCCGATACTAATGCAGATTATTCTGACATCAGTCTAACCGCTCCCAGATATGTGCTGCTAATTTATTTAGCAGGTATTTGAAGCAGATTTATTGTTCCTCCTCTATTTGCATGATAAAAATGACAGAATAATAATTGTTCAACAAGTTTCATTAACAGATTAAGAAAAGGGTAAAATCAGCCAATGTTTGTACGTATCGGCTGATACAAGAAAGAGCAGGAAGTAGATTTTCACTACAAAAAATTGAAATACATTATTTTTTCTAGAGCAGATAAATAAGACAATTAAATTTGATGATTTTTTCTTTAAACTAGATAAAAAGAAACTCGATTAGCTTAATTTCAGGGGCATAATAACCAATTATCTTATTTTCAGGGCCAAAATGCCCATTCTGTGGAGAAAATCATATCTACCTGTCCATAATTAAGGGCAAATTGGCCGATATGAAGAGTATTTTTACTAATTTTAGATCAGTTTTTGCAGCGCAGGTTTTCAAAAGACCAAACAGCGATTGCATTGGAAAAAATCTAAATCTAGATAAGTAATTTTTCTTAAAATAAGTGCATTTGTTCTTGAATTGAAAACGTAAAAGAGACATTTTGCCAATGGAACAAGACAATTCACATTTAAAATAAGAAAACACAATTACATTGTCTTATTTCATGTGCATATTATCTAAATATCTTATTGTAAGAGCAAAAATACTCATTCCATTGGCAAATCATCTTATTTACCTACTCAAATTGAGGGTAAATACACTTAATTGAAAAGAATTGCACTTTCTCGTATCGTTTTTCCAGTTGCGGGTGGTTTAAGCTGCAAAGCTGATCAAATTCTCCCCGGAAACTTGGCTCAAATGTTCAAAATTTCACAATGACAGATGATGGAGTTGGAAATATTTAACTTCTGCTGCTCGATGCGCGACATCAACCAATCAGAGAAGCTGATCTGGGAGCTGGCAGGGAGTCAGACACAGTGCTGCTGATGCAGAGCGCTATGATCACTCCTCTGAAACAGTTTATTAACGCCTAAATTATCTTAGAATGTAGAAACCTGCCGGCAGAATATGTTGGCTTTTATTATTAGTGTTTTGGGGTTTTGCAACATGATGTTGCTTTAAGGATTTTGACTCAAACGCTGGTTCGCGACATGCTTTATGTTACGTTAATCATGAGACCTGAGAGATGGAGGAAGTCTTTAATCCCGTGGTTTTAACGGAGATGGCTACGCAGTCGGCCCAAAGATGAAGCACTTTACCAAAAAGACGGGGTACGTCTGTGATTTGGTTACATTTCGGATTTAAAGTTGTAGGGAAGTCAAGTTTACATGTCAAATTATGCTTAAACATGTATATAAATGTATTCTACATCAGACCATATTGTCCCAAAAAATCCTGTCTTAAAATCTGCGTTTTTTTCCCCCCGTTATCTTCTGCAGGCCAGTTAGTTCTACTTCAGCCTGAACACCTAAATTCGGCCAATCATAATCAAAGTTTTTCAGTCATAGCATCTTGATTCATATGTCGCAGCTAATATACGCAACGGTTGAAAACAGAATCCTTTCCTTTCCCATTGAGTTGCGTCCCAGTGTTCACGGGAATGGACGTCTGTGTCTTCGGCAGGCGTAGAGCTAACAGAACTGGCAGCGTTGCGAGGCAAGGGCTCAAACATGTACGGCTGGAAGCCTTCTACACCAAACCAAGCTTCTGCCGCCCTGGCGTCCTCTTCCACAACATCTTCGTCCCCGCTTTCCTCCTCTAAATAAAAAATGGATGACGGAGGAGACTCATCCACGACCTCCGACACTAAACTCTCCTCCTCTTGCATGTTTCCGCTGTCCATAGCGTTCCTTGACAGCGTCGTTTCTAAGTCACCAATTTAGTAACCTGATTCCGCTGGATGGATTTGCTCCGCATATCCATCTGGAAACCTTCCGTTCAAGTAATTTTGGGAAGGGGCGAAAATTGGCCTATGTTGGTGATAGACGGGCCAAATAAACCAATCAGATCAACGAATCTTATGACGTACTAACAGAGCGACGACGAAAACACAACCACAAGCCAGGCTACTCTTGCCGAAACCAGTGGGGAGAAGAGCAAAAACATCTTTTCCTCTGAAAAAAGCCTCCAGAGCAGTGTTTTGCTCTTCTTTCAGTGAAGAAATACTCTAATTCCGATAAAACTTGCTCGATAGCCACGCTAACGCTAGTTTCATCGGCTGAAGCTGCCATGTTCTTTAGACTGAACTGTCACGCTTCTCGTTGCGTCACACCTCAACCCGCCTCAAAGCCAACGCTGATTGGACGTTCGTTTGGTGAACGGCTCCAAATTTTCTTTAACGGAGAGTCTCCAGGCTGATCTGCGAGTGAAAGCTTGAAAGCTCGCGAGATCAGGATGGTCTCACGAGGCTAGTGATTTAGTGCCACTTGGTCTCAATGGAATTTCCCATTGGGAACCTACTAGCACTAAGTTGCTAACTGGTTAGCAAGATGCTTCCGACAAACCGGCCACAACCAAACCTGCTTGTGAACCTTCCCCCACAACAATCCCGCCCCCTTGATAATCGACCAATCACATTCACTTTTTTCACTCGTGTAAAGTCGGGCACCACTCGGGAGAATTCGGAATAGTTCTTGGATCCCTTTTTTCGTGTTTTAATGTAACGGTGAAGAAAACTTCCTCCAGACTTTAGTCTGATCCTCATGTTCGATGCTTTAGTCTTTCAGGCGCCTCATTGTGCTTCTCCTCCGGCAGATGTTATAAAGCTGCAGCTGGTGGAGGCGGGCCTGGTGGAGTGTCTGCTGGAGGTGGTGGGTCAGACTGTGGACGGCGAGCGGGAGGAGGACATCGCCCAGCTCAAGACCGCCTCCGACCTCATGGTTCTCCTGCTTCTGGGGGGTGAGTGTAAGAGGCGCTGCCTTATTATCACGCTCCTCTGGCTGCATCATCACATGCAGGACTTCGCTGGAAAAAATCGAAATAAGTCATTTTTTTCTTAGTGCATTTGTTCTTTATTTGAGGAGGTAAGTGAGTGACTTTGCCAATGGAACAAGACAATTTACATTTAAATTAAGATAGAACATTTGCATTGTCTTATTTCAAGTGCATCTCTGATGATCACTGCTTTTTGCCCCGTTGGTCACACAACTCCTCCTCTACCGTGCAGTGCCTGCGCCATCTTTGTCATTAGTCGCCACTGTCGGGTAGCGACGGCATATGGCGACAGCAAATCCCATAATGCTTTGCGAGGAAATCTCTCAGCGCAAAGCATTCTGTGATATTGTCTGACACCATAGCTCACTACAGATAAACGCCTGAAAATGAGCATGCGCAGAAAAAGATAGCTAACGGAATGAGCACGTAAGATGGCCTTACGTAAACATATCATCAGAATGATTGACAGCTAGGAGGACCACTAGTTGAGATGATCCACCTGGAAATAAAAGATCATCCTTTTTACTTTTTAATTAGTCAATAACTGGAGGATAGAGGCTCTGAAACCTTTAGCTGACTTAGCGACCAAATAAGAGCAATAATTAAACTGTAAAAATATACATAAATAGTTTGTATATGAGATTTTTTTTTCTTTTGTCGGTTAATATGCTCTAACCAGAACTCCTGAAGCAAACGAGTTTAAGTTTCACTTGGTTTAATTCTGTAAAAAATCTTTAGGGACCCTTTTGCTATCTGATTATTAATAGATTAATTGAAAAAATAATCAATAGATTAATCAATTAGTAAAATAATCATTAGTTGCAGCCCTAAAAATATCATAAAGTGTAAAGCCGGACTTTAGAAACTGATTGTTTGGATGAGGCTGACTGCTGATATGCACTTGGTTTCATTCGCACACTGAAAAAAACGATCTAGTCATGAGTAAAAATGTTAAATTAAGTGTATTTACCCTTAATTTGAGTAGGTAAATTAGATAGTTTGCCAATGGAATTAATATTTTTACTCTTTAAATATGATAATTAGATAATATGCACTTGAAATAAGACAATGCAATTGTTTTTTCTTATTTAAATGTAAATTGTTTTGTTCCATTGGCAAATGTCTCTTTAATCTCCTCAATCCAAGAACAAATGCACTTATTTTGAGAAAAGATTACTTATCTAGATTTCGATTTTTTCCAGTGCATTGGTGGACCCTGTAATTAGGTTGGAAACCATACAGAATGAGGGCGCCACCTACTGGCTGGGAGGCCGTCACCTTTAATGAACACAATATTAAAAAGAAAATGAGTTTGTCTCGCTAGCAGCCTTGCAGTGATGCGATAGCGTGGAAGCAGCTGTGAAGCCGCCCTCCCTCTCTCTGCAGATGAATCCATGCAGAAGCTGTTCGAGGGAGGAAAAGGCAGCGTCTTCCAGAGGGTCCTCTCTTGGATCCCCTCCCACAACCATCAGCTGCAGCTCGCCGGGGCTTTGGCCATCGCAAACTTTGCCCGCAACGGTAAGCTTTTCACATGACAGTTTTCACAAGCAAATTAATTAGCATTAGAAGGAGACGCCTGGTGTCTGCAGCAGGGCCTGCGTCCGATCAGTTCTCCTGACATCCACTCTTCCCTCTGTCTCTCTGATCAGACGGGAATTGCATCCACATGGTGGACACCGGGATCGTTCAGAAACTTCTGGATCTGTTGGATCGCCACGTGGAAGAGGGAAACGTGACCGTACAGCACGCCGCGCTCAGCGCCCTAAGGAACCTAGCTATACCTGGTGAGAGGCTCCATCCATTGGACGGCAGGAGGGTTTATCTCCAGCAAAAGCAGCAAAAAAAAGGCTGTTTTCACCTCAGCTGTAATTAACCCTGCTGCTTTTCTTTGTCTCCTCAGTGGTGAACAAATCCAAAATGCTGTCTGCTGGGGTGGCGGATGTGGTCTTAAAGTTTTTGCAGTCGGAGATGCCTCCTGTCCAGTTTAAACTCCTTGGAACGTTACGAATGCTCATCGATACTCAAGGTAAGGTTTGTTCAGAGCAGCTCAGGGTTAATGGAGAGCTACGAGTTTTAGAGAAATAAAACCAGCTTTCAAGATTAAACGCTTCTGTTTTCAACTTCCTCCCGTTATTCAATCATCTCATTAAAATAGAAAATAAATTATTTGTTTGCGGTTTTATTTATGCACCGTTAACTGTTCCACATGGTTTTTTTTTTTTTTTTTTAACCACAAAGTTCAGGGTTTAAAAGAGGGAACAGTGCAAAAAAAAATGATCTAAAAGTGGATTCAAGTGTATTTTAGCATTTAAACCCAGGTTTAAAGCCTTGCAGGGCAGCTTAGAGCCCACTGCGAACATTAAGACAGAAAAAAGAAAGAAAAATAAAAAACGAGCAGTTCAGGTGTTTTAGAGAATATAGGAATTAGGAAATTGTTACCAAACTGAGCGATTGTTGTTCTCTACTTTAAAAAAACACTTTAGATTTAAAAATGGAAGAAATTGTATATATATCTATAGATGTATAGATAGATATATATAGATTAAATTCAGTTTAAAGTTGTAGTGAAATCATATTTAAATGTCAAATCATTCTGGCTTAAAAATGTATATAAATGTAATCTTTATCAGACGATATTGTTCCAAAAGTTATAAAATTTCAATCTTTAAAAAAATTTCTGTCTTAAAATCTGTTTTTTTCCCCGTTATCTTCTGCAGGCCAGTTAGTTCTACGTCAGCCTGAACACCTAAATTCAGCCAATCATATATCAGCGGCCATCTGTCAATCAAATGTTTTCGGTCATAGCATCTTGATTCATATGTCGCAGCTAATATACGCAACGGTTGAAACCAGAATCCTTTCCTTTCCCATTGAGTTGCGTCCCAGTGTTCACGGGGATGGACGTCTGTGTCTTCGGCAGGCGTAGAGCTAACAGAACTGGCAGCGTTGCGAGGCAAGGGCTCAAACATGTACGGCTGGAAGCCTTCTACACCAAACCAAACTTCTGCCGCCCTGGCGTCCTCTTCCACAACATCTTCGTCCCCGCTTTCCTCCTCTAAATAAAAAATGGATGACGGAGGAGACTCATCCACGACCTCCGACACTAAACTCTCCTCCTCTTGCATGTTTCCGCTGTCCATAGCGTTCCTTGACAGCGTTGTTTCTAAGTAACCAATTTAGTGCTACTTGGTCCCAATGGAATTTCCCATTGGGAACCTGCTAGCACTAAGTTGCTAACTGGTTAGCAAGATGCTTCCCACAAACCGGCCACAACCAGAAAGCTTGAGAACCTTCCGCCACAACAATCCCGCCCCCTTGATAAACGACCAATCACATTCACTTTATCCACTCGTGTAAAGTCGGGCACCACTCGGGAGAATTCGGAAATGTAACGGTTGGAACAGCCGCTTCCCTCCGACTTTGAACCATTTAAACATATTAACTAAAGTGTTTCCTGGTCTGGTCAAATTCAAATCATGTTTTTTAGGGTTTTCATCTTATTTTGTCATTATTTGGTGTCAACCTGTAAAACAAAACACTCTGAAGTTAGAGGTGGAAAAGTCCATGGATCAGGAAAACTTTAAATCTGCTTTTCTTGCCAAACGTACATAAGTAAAGCTGCAGTTTACGGGGGGACCTTTACCATACTTAATGTTCACGTTTTCACCCCCCCTGTGTGCGTTGGTTCAGCTGAAGCTGCAGAGCAACTGGGAACCAATGGGAAGCTGGTTGAGAGGCTAGTGGAGTGGTGTGAGGCTAAAGACCATGCGGGGGTGATGGGGGAGTCCAACCGGCTCCTGTCGGCCCTCATTCGACACAGCAAATCAAAGGTAAACCAACAAACAGCCATTTTGTGTTTATTCTGCCGAGTTAGCTGCTCCACAATGATTCTGTTCACTGTGACAGTTTTATAGATGTGATGCAAATATATGGTAGAGAGATAAAAATAAACAACTTAATTTAGACAACAGGGATTCATGTGACAACTGGACACTTCAGGAAAAATTTTTTTTTACTGGATCTTGTTGAGAAGCATCTTTTGCTTTGTAGGAAATCATGTCATCAGGTCTGTGCTGCCTTATCAGCTGAGTAATAAACTGTAACGACAGCAAGAATCTGGCAAAATGATCAGATAGATGTCAGGAAAGTCTGGAATCTAGTCTGTTTAGATTGGGACAGTTTGGGTATAGAACTAAACAGTCTAGATGTAGACGAGGACAGTCTGTGTATAGAACTAAACAGTCTAGATGTAGAATGGGACGGTCTGTATAGAAATAAACAGTCTAGATGTAGAATGGGACGGTCTGTATAGAACTAAACAGTCTAGATGTAGAGGGGGACAGTCTGTATAGAAATAAAAAGTCTAGATGTAGAATGGGACGGTCTGTATAGAAATAAACAGTCTAGATGTAGCATGGGACGGTCTGTATAGAACTAAACAGTCTAGATGTAGAGGGGGACAGTCTGTATAGAAATAAAAAGTCTAGATGTAGAATGGGACGGTCTGTATAGAACTAAAGAGTCTAGATGTAGAATGGGACGGTCTGTATAGAACTAAACAGTCTAGATGTAGAGGGGGACAGTCTGTATAGAAATAAAAAGTCTAGATGTAGAATGGGACGGTCTGTATAGAAATAAACAGTCTAGATGTAGCATGGGACGGTCTGTATAGACCTAAACAGTCTAGATGTAGCATGGGACAGTCTGTATAGAAATAAACAGACTAGATGTTGAAGGGGACAGTCTGTATAGAACAAAACGGTCTAGATGTAGAATGGGACAGTCTGTATAGAACTAAATAGTCTAGATGTAGAATGGGACGGTCTGTATAGAAATAAAGAGTCTAGATGTAGAAGGAGACAGTCTGTATAGAACAAAACAGTCTAGATGTAGAATGGGACAGTCTGTATAGAACTAAATAGTCTAGATGTAGAATGGGACGGTCTGTATAGAACAAAACGGTCTAGATGTAGAATGGGACAGTCTGTATAGAACTAAATAGTCTAGATGTAGAATTGGACGGTCTGTATAGAACAAAACAGTCTAGATGTAGAAGGGGACAGTCTGTGTATAGAACTAAACTGTCTAGATGTATAAGGGGACAGTCTGTATAGAACTAAATAGTCTAGATGTAGAATGGGACGGTCTGTATAGAAATAAACAGTCTAGATGTAGAAGGGGACAGTCTGTATAGAACAAAACGGTCTAGATGTAGAAGGGGACAGTCTGTATAGAACAAAACGGTCTAGATGTAGAAGGGGACAGTCTGTATAGAACAAAACGGTCTAGATGTAGAAGGGGACAGTCTGTATAGATCTTTTGCTTTGTAGGAAATCATGTCATCAGGTCTGTGCTGCCTTATCAGCTGAGTAATAAACTGTAACGACAGCAAGAATCTGGCAAAATGATCAGATAGATGTCAGGAAAGTCTGGAATCTAGTCTGTTTAGATTGGGACAGTTTGGGTATAGAACTAAACAGTCTAGATGTAGAATGGGATGGTCTGTATAGAACTAAACAGTCTAGATGTAGACGAGGACAGTCTGTGTATAGAACTAAACAGTCTAGATGTAGAATGGGACGGTCTGTGTAGAAATAAATTGCCTAGATTTAGAATGGAACAGTCTGTGTATAGAACCGGACAGTCTTGATGTAGAATGGGAAAGTCTGTATAGAACTAAACAGTCTAGATGTAGAAGGGGACAGTCTGTGTATAGAACTAAACAGTCTAGATGTAGAATGGGACGGTCTGTATAGAAATAAACAGTCTAGATGTAGAACGGGACAGTCTGTATAGAACTAAACAGTCTAGATGTAGAATGGGACGGTCTGTATAGAAATAAACAGTCTAGATGTAGAAGGGGACGGTCTGTATAGAAATAAACAGTCTAGATGTAGAAGAGGGCCGTCTGTGCATAGAACTAAACAGTCTAGATGTAGAATGGAACGGTCTGTATAGAACTAAACAGTCTAGATGTAGAATGGGACAGTCTGTATAGAACTGGACAGTCTAGATGTAGAATGGGACGGTCTGTATAGAACTAAATAGTCTAGATGTAGAATGGGACGGTCTGTATAGAACTAAATAGTCTAGATGTAGAATGGGACGGTCTGTATAGAACTAAACAGTCTAGATGTAGAATGGGACAGTCTGTATAAAACTAAACAGTCTAGATGTAAAATGGGACGGTCTGTATAGAACTAAACAGTCTAGATGTAGAATGGGACAGTCTGTTTAGAACTAAATAGTCTAGATGTAGAATGGGACGGTCTGTATAGAACTGGACAGTCTAGATGTAGAATGGGACGGTCTGTATAGAACTAAATAGTCTAGATGTAGAATGGGACTGTCTGTATAGAAATAAAAAGTCTAGATGTAGAATGGGACGGTCTGTATAGAAATAAACAGTCTAGATGTAGCATGGGACGGTCTGTATAGACCTAAACAGTCTAGATGTAGCATGGGACGGTCTGTATAGAAATAAACAGACTAGATGTAGAAGGGGACAGTCTGTATAGAACAAAACGGTCTAGATGTAGAATGGGACAGTCTGTATAGAACTAAATAGTCTAGATGTAGAATGGGACGGTCTGTATAGAAATAAACAGTCTAGATGTAGAAGGAGACAGTCTGTATAGAACAAAACGGTCTAGATGTAGAAGAGGACAGTCTGTATAGAACAAAACGGTCTAGATGTAGAAGGGGACAGTCTGTATAGAACAAAACGGTCTAGATGTAGAAGGGGACAGTCTGTATAGAACAAAACGGTCTAGATGTAGAAGGGGACAGTCTGTATAGAACAAAACGGTCTAGATGTAGAATGGGACAGTCTGTATAGAACTAAATAGTCTAGATGTAGAATGGGACGGTCTGTATAGAAATAAACAGTCTAGATGTAGAAGGAGACAGTCTGTATAGAAATAAACAGTCTAGATGTAGAAGGAGACAGTCTGTATAGAACAAAACAGTCTAGATGTAGAAGGAGACAGTCTGTATAGAACAAAACGGTCTAGATGTAGAAGAGGACAGTCTGTATAGAACAAAACAGTCTAGATGTAGAAGGGGACAGTCTGTATAGAACAAAACGGTCTAGATGTAGAAGGGGACAGTCTGTATAGAACAAAACGGTCTAGATGTAGAAGGGGACAGTCTGTATAGAACAAAACAGTCTAGATGTAGAATGGGACAGTCTGTATAGAACTAAATAGTCTAGATGTAGAATGGGACGGTCTGTATAGAACAAAACGGTCTAGATGTAGAATGGGACAGTCTGTATAGAACTAAATAGTCTAGATGTAGAATTGGACGGTCTGTATAGAACAAAACAGTCTAGATGTAGAAGGGGACAGTCTGTGTATAGAACTAAACTGTCTAGATGTATAAGGGGACAGTCTGTATAGAACTAAATAGTCTAGATGTAGAATGGGATGGTCTGTATAGAACTAAATAGTCTAGATGTAGAATGGGACAGACTGTGTATAGAACTAAACTATAAAACTAAACTTTCCAGACATTCTGGATGTAGATCTGGTCTGTTGAACTGATCAGCTTGTTTGTTCCCATCTGGATGCTAAATATTATGGCTGTATGAAACCTGCAGACATTAAACGCAATAAAGGGTAAACAGGGAAAGCAAGCTGCACAATCTATTACAGATATCAGAACATGTGTAGAAAATAGGACTGTAGTGCAGTGATCGCTGGCTAGTAGATTCCAAATGCTAACGCTAATTCAGCCTGATGGACAGAATCGGAGGGAAATTCTGTAACAGGGTCAATGTTTGATTTGAATACATTGAAAAAAAACGGGAATATTTTGTTTCTCCATGTTTTATTGTGTGGAAGAACAACGTTGATCAGATGAACTTGTTTGGGATTCGAACCAATGACTGCAAACATCGGTTTGATCCCACTGATCTGAATTGTTTTGTTTTAATGTGCGGTGCAGAGGATGGTCATCACAACACTTCTTCCATCTTGTTTTGTTTCTTTTCAGGAAGTTGTCAGGACTGTGATCCCGAAAGGAGGAGTCAAGCACTTAGTAACCATGGCAACCAGCGAACATATGATTATGCAGAACGAGGCGCTGGTGGCTTTGGGGTTGATAGCGGCGCTGGATTTGGGTAAGCTTTGATCCTGCAGCTGCACGATCGACTCGTATTTAAGTCTGAATAAACTCCTGATGAAAACCCAGATTCTTCTCAGGTTGTTATAATGAAACATCGGGTCTCTGAGGACTGGACATGTCCCTTTATAACCACAGAATTTCTGTTGCCTTTAGTAGACAAACATTTAGTCAGTTGAGTGAATCCTATTTAATTGAGTCAACGCGTTTCAATTCAATTCTGTTTCCTGCATGAGAGGTTTGTTAAAAAACATTGAAGATGGTTCAGCATCATGAAGATCACAGCAGGCGAGTTAGGGGGAAGGTTCTGGTTCGGTTTAAAGTACAGTAAGGTTCTGATCGAAAAGTCTTCTAAGACTAAATATCTTGCAAGAGAGCAACAGGATTAAACACTGAAAAACAGGCCAAACACTATCACCTGTAATGGAGAGTGTCGATCCAGCCAATTCCTCCTTCCTGGATGGTGTCAAAGCGAAAAATAGAACCAGGTCACATGAAGGTACAATAAGGAGAAAAAGTAGAGGGAGCAGATAGAAACTGTCAATTATTGACAGTAAAAAATAGAAGAATATCAGTAGAATGTAGAAGATTGAGGAAAAGTTGTTTTCTTGTCCTCCAGCAGTCTAAGCCTATAGCAGCATACAACTACCATAGCAACTATAGAGACGGCTCAGGAGCAATTAGGTTACGTTCTCACTGCAGGCCTTAATGCTCAATTCCGATTTTTTTGTGAAATCTTTTCTCGTTGCCACATTTCAAAAACAATGTGATCTCCTGTGTGAACTGCATTCATAGAGCTCTAGTGTCCCGCATGCGCAGTAGAGGACGCAATGATGTCACAAGCAGGCGTGCTCTGTGTTTACGTTAGTAAACATGGATGGTAGCGCTGGAGCTCATCTAGCGATCTTTCCCAACCTTAAAAACTCAATCTTTAAGATGGTTAAAAAAAAATAACGCTCTCCGCATTAAGGCTGATGTATACTTTGAAACCAGGTGGTCTGCAGAGACGTCCTCGCCCCCCTCCGCAGACACTCTGCTGCACCTCTCCCAAATTGTAGGTGACCGCAGACAGATATTTTTGATTTACCGTATTTTCATGAATATGGCACATATAAACGTCTTTTTTTCTCCTCAAAATGTGCGGTGCGCCCTATGTGTGTTGTTACTGCGGACGTTGTTGAGACCACCGCTCGACATCTGTGTGAACCGGCCGTTCAAAGTAATGCTGTGTTCACACCGGACGCAGCAGCGAGTTTACGTGCAAAGTCAATGGTTGACGCGCGTCAAGGCGCAGCAAAAGGTCCCGCAGCCCGTTTTGAGCAGCAGGCGCAGCGCGTCGGGAGCGTTTAAGCATCTGATGCGCGTGATGTGCCGCAAGCGCGCTACTGCTGCTCTAGATGGAAAAATTTAAGTTTTGGTGCTCGACTCGCCGCATCAACCAATCAGAGACGCTGATCTGGAAGCTGACAGCGAGAGAGACACATTGCTGATGATACAGAGCGCTGTGATCGCTCCTCTGAAACAAGTTATTAATGCCTAAATTAACTTAAAATGCTGAAATCTGCCGGCAGAATCTGTTTGCTTTTATTATCCTGGTGCCTGCAGATCGGATTATTTAGATGAAAAACACCTACCAGCCGCCGCGGTGAACCGCCAGGAGGCGACCCGGCCAGAGGCTGCTGATCAGTTAAGTTTTCAGGTGGATTTTCTCACTTAAAAACATACTACTTTATTCCCACTGATCACAGCAAATATAGCTACAATGCAAAGAAAGGATAGAGTAGCTCCGCCCAACGCGCGTCAGACCCACTTTGCACCGCGTGCCAGAACTAACTGGTTCAATCTAAACTGCAGGCAGCAGGATAATAAAAGCGAACATATTCTGCCGGCGGATTTCTGCATTTTAAGTTAATTTATGCGTCAATAAACTCTTTCAGAGGAGTGATCACAGCGCTCTGTCATCAGCGATGTGTCTGTCTCTCTGCCAGCTCCCAGGTTTGATTAATACTTTGTAATAAATACATGAATAAAGCACAGTCATACTCAGTTTTGTTCCCGCTCTATTTTTAAATACGCAGTAGAGGTATTTAAACGTAGTAGAGGACATGTATCTGTATATAAAAAAACGGTGCGCCTTATGGTCGTGAAAATACGGTATGCCCAATTTTGAAGCGTGGTCTGCACTATGTTATTCCACGCCACAACGCAAGAGGGACCATTAGGAACTGGCTGTGGGTCTAGACACGTCCGAGGTGGTGAGGAAATGGGGGCTGTCTGTGCGACAATGGAGGGACATGAGGGCCAAAAAGAGCAGGGGTCCAGGTGGAAAAAGGGTCCCAGCGTTCTCGCGCACCTCGCTCTGCTAGCTGGTCCATCTTCACGAGTCGTTTTCCACAATGGCGGTCATACAAACAAAACAAGCCGGTAAGGAACCAAACAGGAAATACGGATAGTGTAGAGAGGATGTAGATTTGACCAATCAGAGGCCTCCTGTCTGCGACCCCCTGCAATTTCGGAGAGGGGCAGCAGAGTGTCCTTGACCCAAAGCCAATAAACTTCATATCGTTGTCCGTCTTCAATTTGTACTTCGTAAGGTTGAACCTGCTTATTTAGGATGATCTGATTTGTCATGTCGCTGTAAACTTTTTAAATCTATACGCACTTAAACACTGTGGACGTCTTTCTGCAAGATTAAAAAAAACAGAATATTTTTCTAATGGAGGTTTGGCGTCACTGTGTCTCAGAGAAAGCTTTTGGTTTTCAGTTGCAGCTGAGAAGGACTTTGTGGGATCCAGCCTGGTGTCGGTTCTTCACAAGCTGCTGTCAGATGAAAGGAGCGCGCCGGAGATCAAGTACAACTCCATGATTCTCATCTGTGCCGTCATGGGTTCAGGTGAGACCCGGATCTGCTCCTTCCTCCCTCTGGGTGTGTTTTTGCCCCTCCCCCATGGTCTGATCTCTCCCTGCTCTCCTCTGCTTTCAGAGCCTCTCAGTAAGGAGGTGCAGAGCCTGGCGTTTATCGACGTGGTGTCCAAGCTGAGAGCTCACGAAAACAAGACAGTGTCGCACCAGGCCTCCCTGACGGAGCAGCGGCTAACCGCACAGAGCTAAATGACTGTGTCCACGCCACTCCCATGCCTGCCTGCCCACCTCACACCCGCCCCCCCACCTTCCCCCATTGTGTCCCATCGTCATGTGCCAAGGTACCGCGTCGCGTTAACTGCCAGCCAGACATCCAGCCCCCCCTCTGTCCCACAGCCTCCACCCTAGAACCGTTTTCTAAGCCAAGAGCAACTGTAATTTGTAATTATCGTTGAAATAAAACCGAATCTGCTCATATCTGATATGTTTAGGGTCAGGAAAGCTTCACATACTTTACGTTTGAAAGCCATAAAAATGACCGAGGTGGCCAGTGGCGAGCTGGGGTCGGACCTCGGTCCGAAGTTCCCACCTCCCGTGTGTGCATGTCCGTTCTGAAGCTACAGATGAAGAGACGACGCTTGTTAAGACCACAGCTGTGACGCCCATCGTAACGACGTGCACAGGTTTGTTTTTCCAGCCACGTCTCCTGGAGCTGGATTATAATCCCAGTAGAACCAGTGCATGTTTTTGTCCCGTTCGAGCTGTGACTGTGTTCATTTTTTATTGACCTACGCTCCCGCCGGCTTCGTTCTCAACTCTTTGGCTCCTTAACCCTCGATTCTTTCTAAGCCGCGGATTTAGCGTTAGCGAGATTTTAGCGTTTCATCCCTTGAAGAATACTGGTGAAGATTGTCAGTCGTCCAGGTCATAGTCATTCCAAAAAAAGGTTCAAAAACAATCCACTGGACTTTGTTTCCAAGTTTGTAGATGTTTCGCTTCCCATCCAGGAAGCTTTTTCAATTCAAAATGGCAGAATTAGCGTCAAGTTCAATGCTTTATAGAGTGGACCAAAAACAAAGCCTTGTTTTGGCTTAAAAACATGCAAATTAAACCGGACGAACGGGTCCGCCCCTTTGGAATGGGGGTCGTTTGGGTTCTTTGTTAGCCTGTAATACCCGATACCCGTCTATGTCTCTGAAAGGCGGGTCGTTAGAAGGGATTGTTGGCCTGCCTGAATATGCGAGGTCTTCTGTTCCCCTCTGTTTAAGGTTGGTTTTTCTTACCTTCACGCCCCTTTCAAAGCCCCATCCTCTCTGTCCACAATGTGAACACTTTAGTCCTCATTACAGGGGATCAGCCAGGCCAACAATTCCCTTTAACGAACCCCCTTTCAGAGACATAACAAGTATCAGGTATAACTCTAATAAAGCCTTGAACTCGACGCCATTTCTGACATTTTGAATTGAAAAAGCTTCCTGGAAGGGAAGCGAAACATCTTTAAACTTGGAAACAAAGTCCAGTGGATTGTTTTTTAACTTTTTTGGAATCCCTTGAAGAGGAGTCGGACATCCCGCGGCTAAGTTTGGGTTTGCTACGGTCATGTGAGCAGAGACGCCGGAGCTCTTCTCCTTGACCCAAACCCACCAGACTTCATAGCATTGTCCGTCTTCAATTTGTACTTCGTAGTTTCTCAGATTTTACCGTCAGAATATCGACCATATGCACATATATTAGCCAATCCCCTTTGACCAATTTAATCAATTTAAACCATGTTTACAGAAAGTTTTATTAAAAGCTTCTAGTTGCAAATCTAAAATCTATCAACACATAGTGAAATCTGTGTAAAATGACTATTTATTACGCTGTGGATGAAGCTCATTTTTTGATATTTTGTAGATAATAGACGCTATGAAAACCTAACGGATTGGTTGTTGGGGGTTCCTGCTAACATGCCCATCTGAGCATGTGCGACACTGTGCCGTCACTCGGTGTGTTCCCCGGCCTGGGCCCGCACTTCTTGTTTTTAAAGATACATTTATTTATCAGATTAGTGATCTACTCAGACGCGCGCCAGTGGAGACGTTTCCATCGTAACCGCATCAAAAATATTGTCGACATACGTGTTTGTTGTAAATGTTATGAGTTGTACATTTGAAGGACTCAACAGACAATTAAAAAGATAATAGCTGGTGACGTCTGAAGTCTTTTCGTTTTTTTTTCTTTGTGTGTCTGACTTCGCAGGATTTACTTTCATTTAGTTTCAGGGAGAAATCTGTGTTTGTAGAATTCAGTTTCATTTAAGGCGGGGAAATTTAGCAAAACACATATTTCAATTCGCAAATTCAGTTCGAATTTTAGTCTCATTAATTTACCAAAGATTAAAGCCTGGTTTATGCTCAAAAACCGGGTCGTCTGCGTGTGTCGCAGTTAACGCAGATATACTCCCTTTCCGCTGACACTCTGGTGCACCTCCCTAAAATTGTAGGGGACCAAAGATTGGTCAAATCTACATCCACTGTACACTATGCGTATTTCCCGTTTGGTACCAGAAACTCTTATTTGCTCTGCAAATCCATCTTGAAACCTTCCGTTGAAGTAATTTTGTGAAGGGGCGAAAATACTGGTTAGCTGATTGGCCTATGTTGGTGATAGACGGGCCAAATAAACCAATCAGATCAACGAAGCATATGATGTACTAACAGAGCGACGACGAAAACACAACCATAAGCCAGGCTACTCTTGCCGAAACCAGTCGGGAGAAGAGCAAAAACATCTTTTCCTCTGAGAAAAGCCTCCAGAGCAGTGTTTTGCTCTTCTTTCAGTGAAGAAATACTCTGTAATTCCAATAAAACTTGCTCGATAGCCACGCTAACGCTAGTTTCATCGGCTGAAGTCGCCATGTTCTTTAGACCGAACTGTCGCGCTTCTCGTTGCGTCACACCTCAACCCGCCTCAAAGCCAGCGCTGATTGGACGTTCCTTTCTTGAACGGCTCCAAATTTTGTTTAACGGAGTCTCCAGACTGATCTGCGAGTGAAACCTTGAAAGCTGGCGAGATCAGGATGGTCTCACGAGGCTAAGAAACTGGCTGTAGCGCCGTCCACAACGCCTGGCACACCTCAGGACGCTAGTTTGTAGCTCTGTGTGCAACAGTCTGTTGGTTTGCACCTGAAGCCAAAAAACGCAAGGGGTGCCTATCTCCAACAGTCAATGGGCGAGAGGCGGGGTACACCCTAGACAGGTCGCCACTGGCGCAGGATGCGATAGACTGGCAACCAGGACAAACAACCATTCACGCACACACTCACACCTAAGGACAATTTAGAGAAGCCAATTAACCTAACAGTCATGTTTTTGGACTGTGGGAGGAAGACTGAGTACCCGGAGAGAACCCATGCATGCATTCCCTGGGCCGGGAATTGAACCCAGAACCTTCTTGCTGCAAGGCTGAGCAGCCCATGTTTTTATTCACATTTCCATTAAATAACTTTTAATTCTCTCCATACGTGTGAACAAAGACCACAGCCGACGTCTCAGTCAGGTCATTTTATTGGATGATGAAATGATTCCAATGTTATCGGACATGAGGAGGTAGTTACATGGTAGATGGAGACGGGACGTACAGTGCAGGTGATCCTCACGGTGACGAGCACTTTTGTTTTTCACAAAATCGACAAGATTCCCTTCAGTCGTTTGAACATTAGTGTTAAAAAAAACCCACATATTTACATTAAATATTTAGTATCAAAAAGGGTGTCCCTCGTTTTGTCAGTAGCATCACAAGTTTTTTTTCAGGATGTAACATATTACAACGAAAAAAAAACAGTTCTTGAAAGTATATTCTAAGTCATTTGCTACAAATGCATGCTTAGAGCAGAAATAAACACAGAAAAACACCTTTTTAGTAGATTTCATTCAACCTTGTTTGCATGTTTGAGATCTGCATCAAAATAAATGAAGGAAAAAAAGCCTTTTTTGTACTAACACACAAATTGCCATGTGAAATGCTGAACATGTCCAAAAGATTTCACTGTCTTATATGTGTATATATATAAAAAAAACAAATACAAGTTGCGTGTTTTCCCAAGGTCTCAGCTCCGGGATGGGCTGTACGCTTACATACCTTCTGTGACGACCACAAGAACATTATCTACATTTTTTAAAATTGTTAAAAGGAATCAGTCAGAAAAAATGGAAATAATCAGAATATAATCAGAAGCGGGAGGTTTTTTAATTCCTGCTTGCACTTTTAGCCACTAGGGGTGCTAGATCTTTAACTTCCAGGGCAACTTGGCGCTGTCGCTAAACTAAAGTCTCCCTCGGGGTTTTGGAGTCTGATATCGTACCAGAAGTCGTGGAGTTCCTGGCTAGATTAAATCCAACATCAGAGGACCAAAATGTCGCCTATCAACTTTTTAGGCGACTGTTTCGACCCTCTCGAGTCACACAGGGAAGTTTTGGAGAAGGTTTAATTCTTATAGGTATTCAACTTACACCAAGTGCTGAATACTGACCTGTAAAAATCAGGTCGAAAAATCAGCTAATATGTGGGTCAAAAGTAATTAAGTGTTTTAAAATATGCAGGGACCTGGTTTCTTCGTGGATTAATCAATCTCTGAGGACAATCTCAATCACATATATTTCAGTTAAAAACTAAAACGGTAATACCAGAGGACTTGATAGAATGTTAGCCATGAACAGGAAATGGTAACATTTTAAGGGCAGATTAGACTTCTGCAACAGCACAGATCAAATGTTGCTTGGGTCTGGTTGCGAACCAGTTTTGCTGGTATGTTCCTGTACCTTCTGTCTGGAATTTCTAGGGACGCACAGCAGTTTCCGGGGAAAGCACAAGGGGGAGCCTATTCCAGAACGTGCGAGAACTTCGGCTACACCGGCGGGAGTGTTTTTCTTCCAAAACAATGGCGCGTCTGCAAGACATCAGGGTCATGGAGATGGATGTAGAGTTGCTATACATCGAAGAGGAACAGGTTCTGTTAATGGAGCGAACCTCCTCGATTAACCTTACGTCGTAGTCGTCCATTGAAGTTGTTCCTCTGTTTTTAAAAACGGCGCGCGCCGGCACCGAATCGATAAGGACGACCACACAGACAGCCGGAAAGGCATACCAAGGACCAATCACAGCTGCTTTTTGTCTGCGCACTTCAGCTTGAGGTCTGCGCGGGTTTGCGAATGTCCGACGCGTAGTCAGGATTTTTTTGAGGTGTGCGACGACGGTTGCAGAACCTCTGAGACAGATTTTACAGCTGCAGAGGCTATGCGTCAGACGCATAAATTGGCCTTAATTGTGCGCCGTTAAGCCCAGGCAAGAAATGTTTAAGCATCAAAGTCCCCATTATGACCAGAAGAGGGAGCACTAAAGCCTTAAGTCGACATGTCCCCATTACAAAAAACGCAAAGGGCAACTCAAAAGTCCGTACTAAGAAAGAAACTTTTTTTGGATGTGATTTAAAGACGTTCCCTAAATGCATTGCGTTAAACTCAAAACTGTTTTCACAAAACAGTTTTTCTCGTGCACCGCTAACACCGATTACACTTAGAAGTGCGAGGAGGGCGTCAGGCTGTGGCCGTTTGACTTTCTTTACACGCAAACATTAGCATGACTTCGGTAACGCAGAGGTTCAGATCGAGTGAACACGAGATGATGTTCACACGCTGCCTCTTTTTGTGCTCCTACTCACGCATCGGGCACAGGTAGCTGGAGTTACCCACCAAAGACCTGCGCCCACCCTTCATTTCCGGCCACTGCAGATGGATGTTGCTAAAAAGCGGCAAAGCAGGACATCTAGTCGTGCTTTTCTTCATCGTAAACTAATTTCATAGAACAAAGACGTTAGTTGTTTAAGCTATCCTTTGCACTATTGCTTTAACTTAAAGGGGTGATGGAATGATTCTATAGGGTATCTGGTCCTTAAGGTCTCTGAATAGGGTGTGTTTCCTTCCTTTTATGGTATGCTCATGAATATTTAGATGAGCTGTGCTCTGATTGGTTGGTTTACAATGAGCGAAGCTGCTGAGCAAAGACGCATCATAGCAACAAGCACTCACTCACTGAAACAGAAAAATGGCCATCATAGCCACACGGCTAGGCTGAGAGAGGACTGCTGCAGACGGGCTAACGTTAGCCCTGGCTGCCGTTACCTTTGGAAGGTCATCTCAAATTTGGAAATGTATTTTTAAATTACGCATTAGATCAGTAAATAGGCCATATAGTGACGCTTAAAAATATGTTCTCGCCTCAAATGATCTTAAAACGTATTTTAATTGAACATCGGCAACAGAAAAGATAAGTTTTAACTTTATACTCTGAGCTCTGTGAGCGCTAACCTGGTAGCTGCTAGCTGCCGCAGTGCATGCTGGGACAGATGTCAATATCAGAACGGTCAAGTCTGCTCTGATGCATGCTGGGTAAAGAGGGAGGGGCGAGAGCAACATCTGGGGACTTATTTGTTCTCGATCTATTTGTTCTTGTGAGTTGGAGCAGCACTAGGGCTGATGACGTTTTTCGCGTACATGAGAACGTACAAGTACAGATTACAAAAACGGCACCAGAGTTGGTTAAATGACGAATTTGCTCCACTTTAACAGTCAGCCACTTGTGAATATTTTTTACAGTAAGAATTAACTTGTTTCTACCGATTTTTTCAAACGAAACATTTAGGAAAATCTTTACAGTGTTCAAGTGGAGCGGATACAGTCAGTGAAGGTGAACTCTGGAACTATGTCCTAGCACAGTTCAGTTGCCAGGCTTTAACCGGTTCATTCGGACCCTAAAGTCTACCTGTCCCATATCAGCCAAAGCAGGAAGAGAGAATAAGAGAAGCAAATCTGAAGAGAACAGACAAATAAAAAGCTTCAAAAGGGTCGAAACATCCTTAGATTACCAACATAAACCCAATAAGACGGACTTTCTTCTTCATGCTTTTTCCCCTTCTCAAAGCAACACTGCCCCTAAAGCAATTCATTGGAACTGCAGGATGTCTGATCTAAAGGTTGGCATGAAAGCCAAGGTTTAGGAAGCACATTTTCTCCCTTTAATAAGTAAACATCTTTTCCAAACCCACTGCAGGTTTGCATGTGGAAAAATTGACATTCCTCATCATGATCAAATGTGACGCTTCATTTGCGGATATTTACTGCATTAGTAAAGCAAAAAAACTTCATGTGTGAATCGATCCACTGTTCTGGGTCGGTAGCAACGATCGGAACAGTCTCTTCTTTTAATACTGCATTGCTTCTATTCAGCACGTCGTCGTCTCAGATGCTTATTTATCTTTATTTCGGTTTTCTCCGAGAGCCGAATGAAAAAACAAACTATAGAGCCACTAGATGCAGCTATCAAAAGTAGAACACTGCAGTCATCTTAATCTTGTCCGCCATCTTTGTTGAGTAGTTGCACAGTGGTTATTTACAAAACCTTCCACATATTTAGTGCCTTTAGAAACAAAAAAAAGAGTGCTGGTTCAGTGTAGGAAAGTAGGGGGGTGACTGGTGACGTTCTCAGACGGTGCTCACAGGGGACCATGTTCCAAACTGGTGCTGATCCAAAAGAAGAGAACTGTTAGAAATGACGTTATTCCACATTTAAAATGGTTGCAAAAGTAAAACCTTTACCTGTTAGAGGGAAGCTGCTCCAGAACTAAGTGAAGAAACTGGAAGAGAAGAAAAGAGGAGTTGGATGAAAATGAAACCAAAAAGTCATCGCCTCCTTCAGCCGGACAAAAAGTGACGTTAACTTTGGAGACGGTCACAGGGAGAGCGAGCGGGCCGGGTTCAGAGACTGAACCGGGCCGGGTTCAGAGACTGAACCGGGCCGGGTTCAGAGAGTAGGCTGAGGGACAAAGGGCCACAAACAGACAGAGAACTTCTGAAAGCTCAGAGTAGGAGGTCCAGCAGCAGGGGCTCGCCCTGATTTCTGAACTCCTCCCTCAGTCGCCTCAGAAAAATCAAACAAGGGTCCGATTGGGCAAAGTGTATCGACAAATCTTAGCTGAAATGATGAGAAATTTGTATAAAAAAAAAATTACCCAAACTTTGCAAAAAATGTTTTTATTAGCAAAAAAAATACATTTTTTCTTAAAATAAGTGCATTTTCTTTCTTGAATTGAGGAGAAAAGTGAGACACTTTGCCAATGGAACAAGATTATTTCAATTTAAAATAAGAGAAAAACAATTCCATTGTCTTATTTCAAGTGCATATTATCTAATTATCTTATTTTAAGAGTAAAAATACTCAATCCATCTTATTAACCTATTCAAAAACTTCTCATTAAAGGTATACTATGCAACCGGTGTTGATTTTCCAGCGAGGCTCCCCCCAGAGGGCGAAAGTAAAAGTGCACTGTCGTAAATATGCACAGCTGTTCTCCTGGTTTCTCCGTCAAGCCAGCAGAAACGCGAGGTCCGCGTCAGCCTTGCAGCCTTCTTTTTCTTTTAGCTCTCGACATTCGGAAAAAGCTTGCCCTATGTTCACCCGTGAACGACTCCTCTCTCTGTCCAGAGTCCTTTTCCTCTTTCTTGCCTGCTCCGACTTGGGCTTTCGCTGTTTTCTCGCTGGTTCCGACATAACTGCACAAATATCGCCACTGCGATAGCAACAAGCATGCCTTCCACTGGGGGCGTGTAACAGTTCTCGCCGCAAAGCAAGACCGACTCTTGCGATGCACGAAACTTCTGAGCCTGTGGGTGCGGGCCGAGGGCTCGTGCAATTGCAAGTACGGTATTTCCCCTACAGACCACCAGGGCGGCCGAGAAAACCTTTGTTCGACCTGAAATGACTCATTTAATCATCCAAAACGTCGTGGAACACATTAATTAACTGAAAAATGTTGCATAGTATGCCTTTAAGTGTATTTACCCTTATTTTTACTCATTTCTAGATTGTTTTTCCAGTGTTTTAGGTTAATGTGGAGCTCAGAAATCTCTTAAACCGGGCGTACACTGTACTATTTCTTTGACTTTTTTGGGCCGATTCGCCAGTCATGCGAGAATTTTTCAATCAGGCTGACTTTCAGCCTAATTGTGCGTCATTTAGTGTACAGAGGGTGAAGAGCGACAATCAGACTCTAACGACCAGGAATCAGAAATCGTAAGATCGGGAGAAAAACATGTTTGAAATTTAGTCGGCCATAGTAAGGTGGTCATGGGCAAATCGCTCATCGGGCAAACAAGGATTCTTCTTCCTCTCAGACAAAAACCCAGAACTAGGGATGCACGATATAATCGGCCTTAAAACTGAATATCGGACATCGGCCACCCCACCGATATTTAACCCGATATTTGATCAGCTTCTGAGTTTCTAAAGTCCCAAAAAAAAAAAAAATTAAAATACTTCTTCTTCTTCCTCAAAAACTTCTTTTTTACAGACTTAAAAACTTCTAAAGACGAGGGAAAAAATATTGATACATTAAAATATCCCAATATCTTCATATGCTGATATATTGCCATTTAAAAACACCATATCAATCTCTTTTACTAACGAAATATTGATATATGTCATCGTTATGCTACGAAATCCCCCGAAAATTCACGAAATGTCGCCATATTTTTATATGTTGATATATTGACGCGGTATCGATCTATTTTACTAACAAAATCGCACAAGAATTTGCAAAATATCACGAGAGTTTGTAACAGAACGATGAAATTTCACGAGATTTTGAAAGTAAAATAGATCGATACCGCGTTTTTAAAAATCAATTTGATATCATCATATGAAAATATACACTATATTGCCAAAAGTATTTGCTCACCTGCCTTGACTCACATATGAGCTTAAGTGACATCCCGTTCCTAATCCATAGGGTTCAATATGACGTCGGTCCACCCTTTGCAGCTAGAACAGCTTCAACTCTTCTGGGAAGGCTGTCCACAAGGTTTAGGAGTGTGTTTATGGGAATTTTTGACCATTCTTCCAGAAGCGCATTTGTGAGGTCGCACACTGATGTTGGACGAGAAGGCCTGGCTCTCAGTCTCCGCTCTAATTCATCCCAAAGGTGTTCTATCGGGTTGAGGTCAGGACTCTGTGCAGGCCAGTCAAGTTCATCCACACCAGACTCTGTCATCCATGTCTTTATGGACCTTGCTTTGTGCACTGGTGCACAGTCATGTTGGAAGAGGAAGGGGCCAGCTCCAAACTGTTCCCACAAAGTTGGGAGCATGGAATTGTCCAAAATGTCTTGGTATGCTGAAGCATTCAGAGTTCCTTTCACTGGAACTAAGGGGCCAAGCCCAGCTCCTGAAAAACAACCCCACACCATAATCCCCCCTCCACCAAACTTTACACTTGGCACAATGCAGTCAGACAAGTACCGTTCTCCTGGCAACCGCCAAACCCAGACCCGTCCATCAGATTGCCAGATGGAGAAGCGCGATTCGTCACTCCAGAGAACGCGTCTCCACTGCTCAAGAGTCCAGTGGCGGCGTGCTTTACACCACCGCATCCGACGCTTTGCATTGCACTTGGTGATGTATGGCTTGGATGCAGCTGCTCGACCATGGAAACCCATTCCATGAAGCTCTCTGCGCACTGTTCTTGAGCTAATCTGAAGGCCACATGAAGTTTGGAGGTCTGTAGTGATTGACTCTGCAGAAAGTTGGCGACCTCTTCGCACTATGCGCGTCAGCATCCGCTGACCCCGCTCCGTCAGTTTACGTGGCCTACCACTTCGTGGCTGAGTTGCTGTCGTTCCCAAACACTTCCATTTTCTTATAATACAGCTGACAGTTGACTGTGGAATATTTAGGAGCGAGGAAATTTCACGACTGGATTTGTTGCACAGGTGGCATCCTATCACAGTTCCACGCTGGAATTCACTGAGCTCCTGAGAGCGACCCATTCTTTCACAAATGTTTGTAAAAACAGTCTGCATGCCTAGGTGCTTGAATTTATACACCTGTGGCCATGGAAGTGATTGGAACACCTGATTCCAATAATTTGGATGGGTGAGCAAATACTTTTGGCAATATAGTGTATTTGAGTTTATTATTTTTCAAAGTGTCAGAAATGGATAACAAAACTGCTATTTTCAATGACTACTTATTTTTGTCCAGCTTTAACATCAGTATCGATATCGGTTATCGGCTACATGAGTTTTAAAATATCGGCATATCGGATATCGGCCAAAATCCCAATATCGTGAATCCCTACCCATAACCATGGTAGCATGTCCAAATACGTTGTCGCCTTTTCTTTTTGGAACTTTCAGCACAAATTACCGAGGCAGCGCGTTTCACTTTAGTTAGCTCCATATTCCTCTTCTACTCGTTTGGCTTCCGGATAGACGAGTCAGAGTAGCGCCGCCTCACTGCGGAACTGAGTCCGACGTTTTTAGACGTACAGCGTGAGAACATACATCGTGAGCTGTGAACTCACGACGAAACCCTCCTTTAGCTGCGTGCAACGATCGGAAAAAAATGGTACAGTGTATGCCCGACTTCAGACAACCCAAATGGTCTCTCTACTCTAAAGCTGAACTAACATCTCGGGGTAGAATCTACCATGGACTCATCAAACCCACGTACATGGCGTGCATGACTGTCTCATGAGTAGTAAGCCGATGATTTCTTGCAGGTGTATGGTGGGGGTCGGCGCATGGACAGAGGGGGGGGCACCCTGATGAGGCATGGAGGAGGAAGAATGATGGTTTGAATGGAAAAGTTAGATTAACCTTTTACTCTCTAGTCGTCCATTAAACGAGGTAGTAATTAGCAGCTGAAAGGAAACCAGATGTCCGAGAAACACAGACCGTCCCTACAGGCTAAATGACGAAGGGGAACAAATCGTCTCTGATTTATCAATAATTAACTTATTAATTTTAGCTAACATTATGTTAACGTAAAGCTTCAGTTGATAACGTGTTTAGCATTGGCATATAATTAATGCTTTAATGGTGCTTTAAACGTGTTCAAGATTTAATGATCTTGACGTTTTTCTTTCAATTTTTCTCTAATCCACAAATTTCAAATGCTAGCTTGAATATTAACATTCAGAATTTTTTTTTATTTCTTTATGGATTACAGGAAATCTAAAGCAAAAATGATAGAATTAATGGAATAAATAAAAAATATGGGCAGCACAAAACAGGGATCGGTTATACTGATAAAATAACCAGTATCAACTTTTAAAAGAAAAACTGTTTTGGTCAAATGTAAGATAAACTAGGGCTGTAACTAAAAATTCTAAAAAATCTGGAATAAAGAAAAAAACCTTTGCTATTTTTCTATGAATTCCAAATGGTAAAAATTTAAAAAAATATAAGTAAACAGGTATTTTTTTTCATATATAATATATATTTATGTTATTTTTACATATATTTTCAGCCCTAATGTCGGCAGTACGGTTCTTTGTTTTAGAGTGGGGTCTGGCTTTTTAAATGCTTTATAAAAACCTGCTTTATTCATTCTAAAACCTAGTTTTAATTTGTTTGGGATCATTGTCCTTCTGAACTTCAAACTGAGCTCACATTTCAACCATCAGACCCAAACTGCTACCTCAGAGGAAAGGAAAAAATTGCTGAAGCACCAGTATCGCTGTCCTTGGCTTTAACAGTTGTTCACCATAGCTTCAATTACATTTTCAGCTGCAGTCACACATTTTGTAGTTATATTAAAAGATGAGGCTATCTGTACACAATAATGTTCCAACTGGCAATCTGCTTTTGCTCAAAACGTCCATAAATCGACTCAGTTTTGTATTAATACTCTACACCTTCTGCTGACATTTGGCACAGAGTGTGAAAAAAAATATCTTTATCCTTACCATGCCTTATAACCTTTAATAGGACAAATAATTTGATTTTTTTTTTATTTTATTTATAGACTATTTCTATACTAATATTACTACCAAAAATGTCCCAGAAAATGCAAAATGCAGTTTGGTTGCATACAAAGGTTTTTTTTGTTAGTTTTTTGTTAGTTTATATTTTATTTTTGTGTTTTAGGCTTTGTTTTTTCTTAGTTTGATAGTAAATAAAGCCCTTAGTGTATATTTACAATAACAATTTGATACTGTGAATTTGTACAGGAGGTAAACAAGGAAGTAGCCTACTCCATCACCTCTCAGATAAGTGTGGAAACAATTAAGAAAAATATCCCAGTAAATGTAAAAATAGAAACCATTAGCATAACCAGCAAAATAGTTTATAAAATTCTATTTTAGAAGAGTTTCATAGACCCGTCGAAATCATTTTCATAAGTCTGCAGAGACGTTTGTCAGCGGTGTTCCTGGCAGTATTTCTGAGGTTTTATAAACTTTACAACAATACTGGAATTATACAGTATCGACTAGGGATGCACGATATAATCGGCCCCCTATCGGTATCGGCCTTAAAACTGAATATCGGACATCGGCCACCCCACCGATATTTGATCAGCTTCTGAGTTTCTAAAGTCTAAAAAAAAAAAAAAAAAAAAAATACTACTTCTTCTTCCTTAAAAACTTCTAAAGACGAGGGAAAAAATATTGATCCATTAAAATATCACAATATCTTCATATGCTGATATATTGCCATTTAAAAACACCATATCAATCTCTTTTACTAATGAAATATTGCTATATGTCATCGTTATGCTACGAAATCCCCCGAAAATTCACCAAATGTTGCCATATTTTTATATGTTGATATATTGACGCGGTATCGATCTATTTTACTAACAAAATCTCACAAGAATTTGCAAAATATCACGAGAGTTTGTTACAGAACGATGAAATTTCACGAGATTTTGAAAGTAAAATAGATCGATATCGCGATTTTAAAAATCTATTTGATATCAGCATATGAAAATATATTTGAGTATATTATTTTTCAAAGTGTCAGAAATGGATAACAAAACTGCTATTTTCAATGACTACTTATTTTTGTCCAGCTTTAACATCAGTATCGATATCGGTTATCGGCTACACGAGTTTTAAAATATCGGCATATCGGATATCGGCCAAAATCCCAATATCGTGCATACCTAATACAAAGGTTTTTTTGAAAGACTTAACAAATTTTGTTAGTTTATAATTTATTTTTGTGTTTTAGGCTTTGTTTTTTCTTAGTTTGATAGTAAATAAAGCCCTTAGTGTATATTTACAATAACAATGGAGGTATGATACTGCGAATTTGTACAGGGGGTAAACAAGGAAGTAGCCTACTCAATCTAAGCTAGTTAGCACCTCTCAGATAAGTGTGGAAACAGTTAAGAAAAATATCCCAGTAAATGTAAAAATAGAAACCATTAGCATAACCAGCAAAATAGTTTATAAAATTCTATTTTAGAAGAGTTTCATAGACCCATCGAAATAATTTTCATAAGTCTGCAGAGACGTTTGTCAGCGGTATTCCTGGCAGTATTTCTGAGGCTTTATAAACTTTACAACAATACTGGAATTATACAGTATCGACAGAAACTGAGAAGTATATTGAGAATTTGAAAAAGGGGGAAAAAAGTTTAAAAAGTTATGCAGGCTGCTCAATGTTAGCGTGATTTTGCGCAGCCCTAGATATCCTTTTAAGACAACATAAATGTACAAGTCTGATTAAAAGTTTTACAGAAGGTAGGTTGGATTATAAAAAAAAAAAAAAAAAATGGTTCTAAAATAATTTGACAACCATGTCTTACTTTTGATTTCTCAGATTCAGATAACTTTATTATTCCTGATGGGCTTTAGTGCAAACATTCAGCTGTAATATGCCTCCACTAAACAAAATAATTAGTAAATTGAATAATAAGCCTCCCAATTGTTAAAGGTAGCCTCAGCTTAACAGCTGCATAGTTCAAAGCTTGAAGCAGTGAGAAAATAATCCCAAACAAACCTCAAAACCGGTCTTGGAACAAATGAGGCAGGCCAACAATAAACCTTTGGAAATTCTACCCTGGGTTCTTCCAGTAAAACCAACTAGTGTTACCAATTCTGCCAGGAAAGGAGGTCATTTATTCAACCAAATTCAAACTAGTAACTTAACTACCGTATTTTCACGACTATAAGGCGCACTTAAACGTCTTTTTTTTCCCTCAAAATGTGCGGTGCGCCCTATGGTGCGGTGCGCCTTATGTGTGTTGTAACTGCGACTTTTGAGACCACCTCATTGAGGAGATGATGAAAGAGTGGCTGAATGTAAGGAGACCAGGTGTTTTTTTTCCACCCCTCACCATCGCTGTTAATATGTAACTCCATGCGTGCCCATCTCACAGCTGATGTGAAAAACAAAGTCAATGGTTGACGCGCATTTTGGTGCAGCACGTCGGGAGCGTTTAAGCATCTGACGCACCGCCAACGTGCTGCTGCTGCTCGAGATGGAAAAATTGAAGTTTTGCTGCTGGACGCGCCGCATCAACCAATCAGAGAAGCTGATCTGGGAGCTGCCAGCGAGACAGACACAGCGCTCTGATGACATATGATATTAACGCAAATGGAAAAGGCTGGATGGTTGCGTGGCTGAGGCAGGTGTATGTGAGGAGACCAGGTGGTTTTTTCCACGCATCACCATCGCTGCGTGCCCATCTCACAGCCGATGTGAAAAAAAGGTGAATCAAATGAACGCTGTGCTCGCCGTTATCCCGGGGGTCTGACAAAGGAGCTTCAACCGCTCGACATCGGTGTGAAGCAGCCGTTCGAAGTAAGGCTGCGAGCGGCGTGGGAGCGATGGATGACCGACGGAGACCACAGTTTCAGGATAAGAAGGCAGCGCCGGGCAAGTTACGCCACCGTTTGCGGATGGATTATAGATGCTTGGACTAACGTGTCTGCTGGCTCTATTGTTCAAGCTTTCGCAAAAGCCGGCATTATTTCTGAGGAGCCACGCTGCACGGAAAGTGACTGACAGCGAAGAAGGGGAAACTGGCATGTCTGATTTAGCGCAGCTGTTTTATTCAGAAACAGAGGATGATGACTTTGATGGGTTTGATTAATACTTTGTAATAAATACATGAATAAAGCACAATCATACTCAGTTTTGCTCCCGCTGTATTTTTCTCCCTGAAAACTTAATTCAACAGCATCCCCGGCGCGTCTCCTCCTCTTCATCGCGGTGGCTGGCAGGTGTTTTTTCATCTAAATAATCTAAATCTTGCAGCTATATTTGCTGTGATCAGTGGGAATAAAGTAGTTTTAATATGTTTTTAAGTGAGAAAGTCCACCTGAAAACTTAATAATTGCAGTCAGTTCATCCAGATTATCTATTTCTGTCGGAGGCGCTCAGACCCCCACATACCAGCGGTGCGCCGACAGCAGAAATCTCTTCATCAGCAGCCTGTAGGCTGGGCAGCCTGGGGTTCACCGCGGCTGCTGGCAGGTGTTTTTCATCTAAATAATTTTAGCTGCAGGCACCAGGATACCGGCAATAAAAGCGAACATATTCCGTCAGCAGGTTTCAGGATTTTAAGTTAATTTAGGAGTGATCACAGCGCTGTGTCATCTGCGATGTGTCTGTCTCATGGCCAGCTCGCAGGTTTGATTAATACTTTGTAATAAATACATGAATAAAGCACAGTCATACTCAGTTTTGCCCCCGCTGTATTTTTAAATACGCAGTAGAGGTATTTAAAGGTAGTAGAGGACATGTACCTGTATATAAAAAATGCGCCCTATAGTCCGGTGCGCCTCATGTGTGTGTTAAATACAGAAATGGGACACATAACTGAGAGTGCGCCTTTTAGTACGGTGCGCCTTATGGTCGTGAAAATACGGTATTTTAACTAAAAGCAAAAGGTCAATGTGAAACTTATGACTGCATGTAAATGTTTGACTGTAGCTGGTTAGGTGGGCTTAGGAATGATAATGAGAACTTAAAGCAGGAAAAAAAGGTTGAAGGAGTCTCACCAGCTCGCCCTCACGGCCTCGATGTCGCTCACTAAGTTCTGGGCCAGACAAATCCCAAAAATCTGTGGACGAAAGCGAACCGTTCACGTTTGATGAAAGGAGAAGTACGTTCCTAAGAAGGCAAGGAAAGAAGCCAACCTGCAACAAAGCCACGCCGATGAAGATCCCCGCCACCAAGGTGAGGTTGTCCTGGAGCCACTTCTCGAACTGGGGGACGCAGCCTTTAACGTTGATGTAGTCCTTCTGCTCCGAGTCCTGTGAACACGTGCGAGTATCTTCAGTGTTTTCATCTCTCATCGGTAACCACTAAATGCTCTGCAGACATGAACTGTTCTACTGGAGACCAGGAATCCAGCATAACCGTCTAACTTACTGGTTTGGCTCTGATGTCGTATCCACACTGGGTGTTGATCACATCCTCCTACAGACAAAACATGTAAATGTAAAAACAAAACAATGGAACTAGAGTCAGTTTTGGCGCATGAGTAATTGCACCGGTGCATAGTCAGAAACGGTACCGCTGGGTCCTTGGTGCAGCAGGAGAAGGGAACGCCACACTTCTCCCGACTGGGGTTCCCATCAGTACAGTTAAAGTAGATGTTCAGGTTCCAGTCGTCGGCTCCAAACGCACCGCAGCACTCCCACTACAGTCAGGCAGGGAAGACAAGTTAAAAACTCCTGACATATCGGGTCAAAAATACTGAAACGACATTTACTGTGTGGCTCCACGTCTCGTTCCAAGTCCCCCGTCACACTGTTGCTTAGAAAACCAACATCGGAATGGTGAAAGGTGCCATGACACCATGCCTCTCAGGCTACACTATGCAGACCCTTTGTCTGCGCCCATGAAAGTCTCCTCTACAACTGTGAGAAAGGGGCGCAAACCAAGGCGCTACTTTCTGATATTTTCTGGTAATAAAAAAAAAAAAACATTGCGGCTTAAAGGAATAGTACACCCAAAACATGATTAGCCTTCATTTTCTACTCACCCCCATGCCGAACAACACTCTGGAGTACTTTTTTGATATCTCAAATGCATGTGGAGATCTGGGAGGCTTCTTGCTGTCTGCTGACATTCAAATAATGGAGGTCTATGGCGCCCGAGGCAGAAAGGTCCATAAAAGTCCACAAAAAACGTGTCAATATTCCTCCATACTGCTCGTCCAATGTATTCCAAGTGTCCTGAGTGGGTAGCGTCCATAATTTACTCGAAACGAAGTCATTTAGAATGTTTTTAGAGCATAAACAGTAGTGTATAGGATTTCCTGAAAGCGCGTTCACAGTCTATGGAAACCGTGGCAGACCAAACCAGATGAAAGTGCGCATTCAGCTCGGCAAAGAACTCATGCTCGTCCTCAACACTGAAGTCCTCAGACATTTTTCTTTCGTTGTTTCTTTCTTTGCACAGGTAAACAGCACATTTCTTCTTCTACGCTTGCATTATCGGCAGAGCAGACGCTGAATGCGCACTTTCATCTGGTTTGGACTGCCGCGGTTTCCGTAGACTCGTGAACGCGCTTTTAGGAAATCCTATACACTACTGTTTATGCTCTAAAAACATTCTAAATGACTTCGTTTCGAGTAAATTATGGACGCTACCCACTCAGGACACTTGGAATACATTGGACGAGCAGTATGGAGGAATATTGACACGTTTTTTGTGGACTTTTATGGACCTTTCTGCCTCGGGCGCCATAGACCTCCATTATTTGAATGTCAGCAGACAGCAAGAAGCCTTCCAGATCTCCAGATGCATTTGAGATATCAAAAAAAAGTACTCCAGAGTGTTGTTCAGCATGGGGGTGAGTAGAAAATGAAGGCTAATCATGTTTTGGGTGTACTATTCCTTTAACGACTCCCCATTATGAAAGGGGTGGACCTGTTTTCGGTACAATTCGCATGTTTTCTTATCATAACAAGGCTTTTTGTTGGTCGCATTCATCTGACCCGGACACCATTCATACCCAACAAAAGGTCACTATTCTGGGTCTTGCTATGAAGAAGTGGCAAGAGAAACAACAATCATGGCGGACGATGATGCCGAGAGCAGTATTTATGTTTAACCATCTTGAAACGATTGAGTTTTTATGTTTGGGAAAGATCGCTAGATGTGCTCCAGCCCTTCGAGGGTAAATCACATCCATCATGGCGATTCGATTCAGTATCGATTTCCTGACCCAACGATTCGATTATTTTCGATACTCAAGAATACACCACGATTCGATTCGATTAATTGGCTCACTTTTTTCTTTTTTTTTTTACACCTTACAGGCTAGACAATGTTTCAAATTTGAAATAAATTATTGAAAGCTGTAATAGGGATGCACGATATAATCGGCCCCCTATCGGTATCGGCCATAAAACTGAATATCATACATCGGCCACCCCACCGATATTTAACCCGATATTTGATCAGCTTCTGAGTTTCTAAAGTCTAAAAAAAAAAAAAAAAAAAAATACTACTTCTTCCTCAAAAACTTCTTTTTTACAGACTTAAAAACTTCTAAAGACGAGGGAAAAAATATTGATACATTAAAATATCCCAATATCATCCTATGCTGATATATTGCCATTTAAAAACAACATATCAATCTCTTTTACTAATGAAATATTGCTATATGTCATCGTTATGCTACGAAATCCCCCGAAAATTCACGAAATGTTGCCATATTTTTATATGTTGATATATTGACGCGGTATCGATCTATTTTACTAACAAAATCTCACAAGAATTTGCAAAATGTCACGAGAGTTTGTTACAGAACGATAAAATTTCACGAGATTTCGAAAGTAAAATAGATCGATACTGCGTTTTTAAAAATCAATTTGATATCAGCATATGAAAATATATTTGAGTATATTATTTTTCAAAGTGTCAGAAATGGATAACAAAACTGCTTTTTTCAATGACTACTTATTTTTGTCCAGCTTTAACATCGGTATCGATATCGGTTATCGGCTACATGAGTTTTAAAATATCGGCATATCGGATATCGGCCAAAATCCCAATATCGTGCATCCCTAAGCTGTAATATTGTTATGCATGCAACTAGAAAAGTTGCATCAAAGAATCCTGCACAAAATCAGTGCAATGATTGCAATGCAATACCTCGGCTCCAGATGTTCCGCCCCCTCCACGGACGCTCTGCTGCTCCTCTCCCAGATTGTAGCTGACGGCAGACAGTGCCGCTGACAGGAGGCCGGCTTGTTTTGTTTTTATGACCGAAATTGCGGAAAACAACTCGAGAAGTTTGACCCGCTAGAAGAGCGAGGTGCGCGAGAACGCTGGGACCCTTTTTCCACCAGGATCTTCGCTCTTTTTGGCCCTCATGTCCCTCCGTCGTCGGACTAAACTCGCCCCCACTTCCTCGCCGCCTCGGCCGTATCTAGACCCACAGCGTGTAGCGCAGACCACGCTTCAATATTGAGCATAAATCAAAAATGTCTGCATCAAGCTCACTGCGACACACTGCTGTAAGAGTATAACCAGGAAGCGAGGTAGGAGGGCAAAATAGGTTTAGCGCCACCGCAGCACGGGAGGAGAATTACACCCAGGAGCAAATGGATAAAAATAGACCGGAAGAAATAAAAAGACATGATTCTCTTGCGGACGTGTCGATGCATCGGATCGTCGGCTGTTGGATCGATGCATCGATACAAAACGATTATTATTCACACCCCTATCCAGCACTACCATCTAAACATATAGCACGCAGGCCTGTGACGTCATTTGGTCCTCTACTGCGCATGCGGGACACTTGTATGTGATCTCCTGTGTGAACTGCATTCATACAATGCAAGTCGCATATATTTGGAAATTTGAACCGCAGTGCAAAAAAAAATCGTATTTAACAAAAAAATCTGAATTGAGCCTCCAGGCCTGCAGTGAGAACGTAGCCATGGAGATGGCTGGAAAATCCAGATTATAAAAGGTTATTTGTGAAGAAAACTATAACAGGACTCACATATTCCTGAGTGAAATCGATGAGGTTCTGTAGGTCGATGTCGTCCCTATAAGCCCGGATGTTGTTGTTGATGAACAGGTTAAGTTGGTCCTTAATCCAGTCCTTAAAAACAAAGGCCAGGACCCCTGTCGTCAACTCCAGGAAAAAGATGATTCCCAGGAACACGGAGAACTAGAACAAGCAGAACCCACGAATCAGAAACAGACACCAAACAGCCACTTTTCCGGGTCTGATCTTCCATCTCGCAGAACGGAACATACAAACTTAAGCAAAAACGTGTTTTCCCGAAGAGCTCCGATGCAGCCGGCGAAGCCCAGGATGAACATGACCCCTCCCACCACCATGAAGAGCCACACGGGGTCCAGCCCCCCCAGGTCGGTGATGGATGAGATGTTGGACAGAACCCCCTGGGGAGGAGAGAACACTGTGATTCATGCAGCTGTGCCTCCTTCAACGAATGTTTGGCGAAAAGTCAAAGTGACAGAAAACCGCCCCGGATGACGGCATCAGCCTGGAGGGAAACTGGTTCCAGTCAAACCAGAAACCAACCTCTAAAACTCAAAAAACCAACATCACAGATAATAACTGTTAGCTTAGCATTTTTTACGCTCCTAATATCAAACAAGACGCATTAGACCGACTTCCTTTCCAGTTTAATTGGCTAAATAAGAAGCTCACCTTCTCACTCCAAGCCCACAGTCCGATCCCCACCAAGGCCATGCCCAGCAGCTGCAAGACACCAGCCACCTCTGATTAGTGGAGAACGCACAGATGCAGAATGACAGGAAAAGTAAGAAATATCCCCTCAGTTACGCCTCAGCTTGCACTAAGCTGCATCTGCTTCACAGCTATTATTTTTAAAGGAAAAGTACGCTCATATTCAGAATTAAATTAGAGGGTGTGGGTGAATGATTCCATGAATGATTGTAGACTAAATTTGACTTTTGAAAATCCAATACCAAAAACGTCCAGAAGATGGCAGAAGTGAATCATATACCCCATTTACGCTACCCTTGAAAAACCGTGCCGAGACCGGTCCGAGCTCAGTAACTGAGATAACTTATCGTGTGTAAATGGAAAGCAAACTGAACTGAACCGAGCTAGACACAACCAGACCGAGCTAACTAAAGCGAACGCCACGCCAGACACAATCAAACCGCGATAAACTGGTACTAGCTCATCAGTAGGGCTCGGTTCGGTTCTGGCTCGGTTCTCGGATAACAAATACCCCATTTACCCTACCCTTGAAAAACCGTGCCGAGACCGGTCCGAGCTCAGTAACTGAGATAACTTATCGTGTGTAAATGGAAAGCAAACTGAACTGAACCGAGCTAGACACAACCAGACCGAGCTAACTAAAGCGAACGCCACGCCAGACACAATCAAACCGCGATAAACTGGTACTAGCTCATCAGTAGGGCTCGGTTCGGTTCTGGCTCGGTTCTCGGATAACAAATACCCCATTTACCCTACCCTTGAAAAACCGTGCCGAGACCGGTCCGAGCTCAGTAACTGAGATAACTTATCGTGTGTAAATGGAAAGCAAACTGAACTGAACAGAGCTAGACACAACCAGACCGAGCTAACTAAAGCGAACGCCACGCCAGACACAATCAAACCGCGATAAACTGGTACTAGCTCATCAGTAGGGCTCGGTTCGGTTCTGGCTCGGTTCTCGGATAACAAATACCCCATTTACCCTACCCTTGAAAAACCGTGCCGAGACCGGTCCGAGCTCAGTAACTGAGATAACTTATCGTGTGTAAATGGAAAGCAAACTGAACAATCGAGATCTTCTCCACGCAACATTTTAAATAATAACACCGAAGTACAGCAATAATAATCAAGCATAACTTCCTGAATGTGACGGGCGCCGCCATTTTGATTTGCTTGATTCCCTCCTTCTTCTTCTTCTTCTTCTTGTGTTTTATGGCGGTTGGCAAACAACTTTTGGTGCATTACCGCCACCAACTGCTTGATTTCCTCCTTTAATACTGGCAGTAATACCGCAGATCGTCACTAGGAGGCAAAGAGTCGAGGAACCGAGATAGCGTGATGTGTAAACGGTCATCAGAACCGAGCTCGGCCTGGTTAACTGATCCGAACTCGGATATATCGAGTGTGAATGAGAGGTCGTGTTCGGAGAGGAAAGCACAAACCCTTATTTTAAACCCGAATAGACGGTCAGTTATCGACGCTGGTCCATCAGCCGCTGCCGTAGCTCCCGGCAAACGCGTAGTGTGCCCAAACGCACGAACAGCACCCGCCCCCTTCTTCTTCTGATTGGCTAATACTGTTAGCATCAGAGCGCTCCTTTGCTACCATTGGCTGACAAACGCAAGAGGGATTTCGATTGTCTTTTTAAAATTTATTTATCGGTAATTTATTTTTGAGTGATTTTTTTTTTTTTTTTGGTTTTAACACACTGGCAATCGCTACGAGCCGGACACTTGCGTTGTATGAATGCAGTTCACACAGTATATCACATACAAGTCGCATATATTTAGAAATGTGAACGGCAACGCAAAAAAAATCGGATTTTACAAAAAATCGGAATTGAGCATCAAGGCCTGCACTGTGAACGTAGCCTTGGATAATAGCGCGTTGTGACAAACACCAGATACAGCACTGGGACTTGAACAGCCGATACCGCACCGTGACGTCACTAACCAGTAGGTGGCAGTAGTGTTCTTTGACAAACATGGATGCCTCCAGTAAAGCACATTCAAATGAAAATTACTCTCAATTAATAACACTTATTTATTGAACAGTATGGAATAATTTCATATTTAAAGTACTTTCAGAAGTTTGAATTCTGAATATGAGCGGACTTTTCCTTTAATTTCTAAAAAGTTAATTAATTAATTGAAACAATAATCAACAGATTAATCAATTTGCAAAATAATGGTTAGTTAGAGTTAGATAGTTATTTAAAGCTCATCTTAGGCGGCCGGTACAACATGTTCTTTATAGTTTTATAACAATTTAAGCCTCTAATGAGAGAAAAAAACAGTAGATGGGGGGGTGGGCTGCAGCCCCCCAGTGTCTGAGGACCCCAGCAGCGTCCCTGCGTGGAGCTGGCAGCCGTGGGGTGCTGTCCACGGAGGCGTGGGGTAGAGCAGGTTGAGCTGTGTCAGCGCTCAGCTCTCATTATCACTGAAAGCCGATTAGCTGCTGCGTGTTTGCAGGAACAGCTGCTTCTGTCCGGACATCAACTAACAGGGGCCCCAATCTGAGCGAAACACCTGCAGCTACCCCCCACCCCCCCAATCTAACGGAGACAATACCGCCCCCCCCAATACAGCGGTGACAATAAGGGGGTTTCTTACCCAGAACAGGATGTTGAAGCCAAAAATAAAGTATTTGATGCAGCAGCTGACTTCGTGGCCTTTGAAATGATTCCCCGACATGTTTAAGCATCATCCGCCGGAGACTGGAGAGGAGAACCACGGCCTGCTTTACAGGCTTTGTGTCGGACCGGAGGGAACAGGTTCAGCGCTCGGGGGAAGCATCTCCTTTGTCCGCTTCCGGGGTCCGCTCAGAGCCGCCGAGGAGACATGGCGGAGCCGCGGGGACGACCCGGTTCTCTGACACAGGACGGAAGAAGCACCTATCGGCCAGAGTTCAGCGCCGATATCGCTCAATCCTGAGCGTCGGTCCGCTATTCGGGCTAAATTACACAGATAGGAGGCGGTGACGTTGCTGGGGAAGGTCGTGTGTGATTGGAGGGTGAAGTGGTTAAAGAGCGTGGCAGCCGGCCAATCACATCACAGACAAAGTGAAGGACTTCCGGTTTGGATTACGCTAATAAAAGCATATATTTTAATGAAAAAATGAAATTCAACCACATTAATATGTTGGCAGTCATTTTCTGGAAGTGGATACAATGATTTATTATTATTGTTATTATTTATGACCAAACACTGCTGGGAAAGAAATTTTTAAGACCATTTCTATTAGTACAGTATTCAGGTATTGCAGTTACAGACTGTGTCCACCAGAGAGCAGTCACGACAAATATTACTTGTATGTGGTTATGAAAAATAAAATCGACCAAAAAAGTAGAAAGTTGTTCAATAAATTACTGAAGGAAGAGTAAAAAGTACTTGATAAAAATTAATGAGTAACTGTTTTTTATCATAATATCTTATTTAATTATTAAAAGTTTGTAATCAGACATAGTTATGTGATAATTCTGTTTATTTAATGTATCTAATAAAAATAAAGAAAACACAAAAAATAACATGATAGAACAAAAATGAAAATATCACACATTTTCTTTTTAATCCAATTTTCTTTTAACATAAATACACAAAACTAATCCTTACAGTAGGTAATGAATACTTGATAGGAAAGGATAAAGAATATTTACGATATCAAAGGGGGAGTGGTGGCCTAGTGGTTAGGGCCCAGAGGTTCTGAGTTCAAACCCCACTGCCACTCTGGGTCCCTGAGCAAGACCCTTAACCCCACACTGCTCCCCAGGTGCCGCACAATGGCTGCCCACTGCTTCCCAGCGAGATGGGCGTAATACAGAGAGTTAATTTAATTTTAAGTTAATTAAAAACACCATCATTCCACAGCATCTGATGAGCAAACTGGAATACCTGGGCTTCAATGCACCCCTTGTCTCACTGTGTGGTGTGGAGGCTGCAGCGCCTCAGACTGGAAGAAGGTGAGAACAGCAGAGAGGATCATGGGGGCTCCTCTTCCCTCGATTAAAGACATTTCATCCCAGCGCTGCGTGTCCCGAGCCCGTGACATCATCACTGACCCCTCACCCCCCACCATGGACTGTTCTCCCTGCTGCCCTCTGGATATTCAATGCAGGGCAGCAGCTTCTTCCCCACTGCCATCACATGATAAATGTTATATAAAATGGGTTATTTTATTTAAAAGAAAGAAAAAAAAATAATGTTAGGACTGCAGATACACAGTCACATGTTTATATTACTTTTATTTAAATGTATTTATTATTGTTTTCAAGGCTGCACTTTAAAAAAAAACTCTAGACAATTTCATTTTTTTTAACGGAATTTCTTTTTCTTTAGAAATGGAAAAAATAAATCTAAGTCTAATTTCCCTAGTGTTAGATTAATAAAGTTTCAAATATTTAGCAGTTGCGAGAAATTTAACTCAAATCAGAGTCACGATACTTTAACAAGAGCAGTACTTTAGTAAAATGAAAAAGTTGAACCCTTAATCTATATATTTTAAAAAGTTACTCAAGTAACTAAAGTAAAATAAATGCACCAGTACTTTCCACCTCTGGGTCTATCGGTGTTGAACACAACAAACCAAAAAACAAGGGTGGTGTAATGATTCTTTAGGTATTTCATGGTCTATATTCATAGTTATCCTTAACTGTATAGTGAAGGATTTTTGCAATTTTTTTAAAATAACTGCTCCAAAAAAAAAAAAAAAAAAAAAAATTCATATGCACCCTGTAAATAAATCCCATAATGCTTTACGAGGTGAGGTTCAATGACTCTCTGAAACCGTAGCTCACCACAGATATACGTCTGAAAGTGCGCAGGAAAAGATAGCTAACGGGACGAGCACGTACGACGGCCTTACGTAAACATATCACCAGAATGATTGACAGTTAAGAGGACCACTTATTGAGATGATCCACCTGGAAATAAAAAATTATCCTCTATACCTTTAAAGTAACTTCTTTTGTGTTTATTGCAAAAGAACTGAAACTGGTTCAGATTTATGTGAAACAGTCATATTTCACTAAGCTGATTTCAAAGAAAGAGCAGCATCTCTTGCTACTGACGACAGGGTTTGTTTTTTTCCTAATAGATTCAACAAAAAACTCGTTTTGTTTTTGACATGGGGGGGGGTCAACAGACAAAGACACCTTTCTCATGTGTCATATTTTATTTTTTATATAAACTTGAGTTATTTTATGCGTTTAATTTTTTACTTTCAAAGTATTTAGAGATTGGCTACTTATGCAAGGTGTTCTATCGGTATTATTTATTATCTTATTTTTCAAATGAATTTTATCATTACCTCCAATTAGATGGCTTAGAACCTCGTCTTTCTTTTCTTTTTTCCACTCATAAAGTAAACTCTTCATGTAAATACTAGGAAAAACCTGCATGTGCAACTTACCTATTGAAGCCTTTTTTGTAATCTTTGTCATCAGTGAGTGAGAGAGAGGGAGGGAGGGAGGGAGGGACTGACATCCCCAACGTAAAGACAAATAGCTTTTCTTTTTTTTAAATATATATATAACTTTAATTAAACAAAAACATCTGATGCACATTTCTGTAAAGCTGAGAATAATTTCAAAGTTTATAAAACCACATCCTACAGATCCTTTTTGTAATCTTTAAAGATGGGGCCATTCGACATCGCTAAGTAATTAATGAAGGAAGGGAGGGATGGGGGAGGGCGGGCGGCCCTTAAGACAAACAGCTTTTTTATTTGACTTTAATTAAACAAAGTAAAGCTGAGAATTATTTATTTGTTTTCTAGATCGCTCTGACACAGAAGTACGGTTCAGTCTTTGCTCCTTTCAGATTAACCTTTACCTTCAGAAACTGCATTTTTCATCTCTCTGCATCCAAACACTGAAACCTCCAAACAGGGACGGATTTAGAAAATGTGGGGCCCTAGACAAAGACAGGCAGGGGCCCTCTGAATTAAGAAGACAACACATAAATCAGACCCATTCTACAGATAGAGAAATGTTAATAGAATAGACATCCATTATCTGTTCTAGGTTGTGTCCCTCTCTTCTTGTCCCTTTTCTTCTTGTTTTCCTCTCTATGTTTTGTACTCAGCTGACTTTTCATGCTGTCTCTAAAGGAATGAAAGATTTTTTCCAAGCACTAAGCTCACTTAGCTGATTGCTCCTTCCTGTGTTTCCAAAAAGGCCAAAGTAAATAACCCAGTCCTTCTTTTCACTGTAGACAAGCCATGATCTGCTTATCTGTTCTCCATTTTTCATTTGGATGAAATAACAGCTGCATGAATCATGACAGCAGACAAGATAGAGGAGAGCAGGAGGCGGGGTTACCAATCTACTTGCTCTGGAGAGCAGAGTTCGCTGCTTTTAGATGTTGTCTCCAAAGTCTCCAGTAGCAGAAAAAAGTCTCTAGATTTGGCGCTAGGAGCTTTTTAGAAATCAAAGTGCTAGAGGGGTCTGAAAAGTGGCTAAATGTAGCGACTAAAGCGCTAAGTTAGAAACACTGCTCTTTGCATGGTTTGTTTTTAAATGGTTTGCTGCTGTCTGTTTGGACCTTTCTGAGCATGTGCAGCAAATGGACTGATCCAATATGGCGGACGCACTTTAGACTTAGACAGATTTATTTTGTCATTTTTATGAGTGAATACAAAAATAAATTTGGTTTAAAACAGCTCTAGACACTTAATATTATAAGCATCCTGATTGCGTTTTGACGAAAAGATTTTCATCAAAAACATAATTAATGTTCACAAATAAGTAATAGCTGTATTAACCATGCATGTAAAAGGAGTTGGGGACTTGGGGCCCTATGCAACTGCCTAGTATTGCCTGATGGTAAATCCGCCCCTGCCTTCACGAGAACACTAGAAGCAAATCATCCTGAACAGAAACTCAGTTCATCTGTTACTGGAGCAAAGAAACTGGAGCTTTTTTAAAGGAATTTGTCTTGGGAAACATTAATGAGCTTTGAATTGGAGGTTCCGGCTCTCCTTCCAACAGATCAGGGTGATGGAGCTAAAACTGAAGTGGATTCGCTTCGTAAAGAACCAGTAAGGGTTCCTGCAGAGAGCCTCTGTTCAGACTGTAAAGACTCTGAGTCAGTGCGTCATGGAGGACCAGACTCCCACTCTCATCTTTATATCTCAGCTGGAAACCCGCCAGCTCCAAAGGCTGCGCGGCTAAAACAGCCGAGACGTCAAACACGTCATACTCAGACGAGGGCCGCCGGTGCAGCATCAGCTGCCTCTCTTCCAGAGCAGGAATCTCCTTCAGGTGATCCGCTGAGGCGATGATGCTGTGCAGGGTCACGGTCACGCTGAGCGGGTGGGAATGGAGGGTCTTCCTGTACAGAACCAGCTCTGCGGCCAGCATGGAAGGTTTCAGGCTGCTGATGTTGAACCAGATCCATCCTGGAGGAGCATGAAGTGGACCTGGGTGATCAGAACGGTGAAACACTGGATTATATGCTTTATTCCTACTCTGTCTCTTAATCTATCTAGAAATAAGTCAACATTTCTTAAATTAAGTCTATTCACCCTTAATTTGAGGACGTAAATAAGATGATTGGCAAATGGAATGAGTGTTTTTACTCTTAAAATGTGATAACTGCATAATATTCACTTAAAATTAGACAATGCAAAATAAGAAAATGCAATAGTTTTCTACTTTTAAGTTTATATCGTCTTGTTCCATCGGCAAAGAGTCTCTCTCACCTCCTCAATTTAAGAAGAAATTCACTTATTCCAAGAACAAAGGACTTATTCTGATTTTGAAAGTGGTGCTGAAAAGAACTTTCTTATGGAGTGAATTTTGTTTCATCATTATTGCAAGTAAAGAAAAAGTTAAACGGAAATTTCAAGAAGTGTTTTCTAGAAATGGAACTTTGAAAAAAAAATCTTAATTTTGAGAGGAGCTTTGCTGTTTTCTTAACCTTTATTTTTACAAAATAATTCTTTTTCAGTGTTAAGTATTTCATTCTTTTCAAATCGCACTTTCCAGATCCTGTTCTCTTCACAACCTTTAACTTTATTCTTGTAATATTATGACTTTATTCTTATAATTTTACGACTTTATTCTCGTAATTTAATGACTTTATTCTCATCATATTACGACTTTATTCTATTATTATGACTTTATTTTCGTTGCGACTTTATTCTTGTAATGTTATGACTATATTCTTATAATTTTACGACTTTATTCTCGTAATTTAATCACTTTATTCTCATAATATTACAACTTTATTCTAATATTGTTATGACTTTATTCTCGTTGCGACTTTATTCTTGTAATATTAAAACTTTATTCTTATAATTTTACGACTTTATTCTCGTAATTTAATGACTTTATTCTCGTAATATTACAACTTTATTCTTATAATTTTACAACTTTATTCTAATATTACTATGACTTTATTCTCATTGCGACTTTATTCTTGTAATTTTATGATTTTATTCTTATAATTTTATGACTTTATTCTCATAATTTTATGACTTTATTCTCGTAATTTTATAACTTTATTCTCATGATATTACGACTTTATTCTCATTGCGACTTTATTCTTGTAATGTTATGACTATATTCTTATAATTTTACGACTTTATTCTCGTAATTTAATCACTTTATTCTCATAATATTACAACTTTATTCTAATATTGTTATGACTTTATTCTCGTTGCGACTTTATTCTTGTAATATTACAACTTTATTCTTATAATTTTACAACTTTATTCTCGTAATTTAATGACTTTATTCTCGTAATATTACAACTTTATTCTTATAATTTTACAACTTTATTCTAATATTACTATGACTTTATTCAACTTTATTCTCGTAATATAAAAATTTTATTCTTGTAATGTTATGACTTTATTCCCGTGATATTACGACTTTAGTCTCGTAATTTTATGACTGTATTCTCGTAATATTACAACTGTATTCTTGTAATTTTATGACTTTATTCTCATAATATTAGGACTTTATTCTAATATTATTATGACTTTATTATCGTTGCGACTTTATTCTTATAATGTTATGAATTTATTCTCGTTGCGACTTTATTCTTGTAATATTACGACTGTATTCTTGTAATTTTATGATTTTATTCTTATAATGTTATGAATTTATTCTCATTGCAACTTTATTCTCGTAATATTAAAATTTTATTCTTGTAATGTTATGACTTTATTCCCGTGATATTACGACTTTAGTCTCGTAATTTTATGACTGTATTCTCGTGATATTACAACTTTATTCTTGCAATTTTATGACTTTATTCTCATAATATTAGGACTTTATTCTAATATTATTATGACTTTATTATCGTTGCGACTTTATTCTCGTAATTTTATGACTTTATTCTCATAATATTAGGACTTTATTCTAATATTATTATGACTTTATTATCGTTGCGACTTTATTCTTATAATGTTATGAATTTATTCTCATTGCAACTTTATTCTCGTAATATTAAAATTTTATTCTTGTAATGTTATGACTTTATTCCCGTGATATTACGACTTTAGTCTCGTAATTTTATGACTGTATTCTCGTAATATTACAACTTTATTCTTGTAATTTTATGACTTTATTCTCATAATATTACGACTTTATTCTAATATTATTATGACTTTATTATCGTTGCGACTTTATTCTCGTAATTTTATGACTTTATTCTAATATTGTTATGACTTTATTCCTGTTATGACTTTATGCTTGTAATATTTCAAATTTATTCCGGAAAAAAAAAAAAAAAATCTCTAGTAACTCTTCTGTTTTCTTAGATTACATTTTCTTAAACGTCCCCCAGAAGTGAAGAGAATATGATCTTTAAAATACAATTAGAAAAGAATGCAATTACCAAAAAAAAAAGAAATGTAAAAAAAGAAAAGTGAAAATATGAGAAGTAAAAATAGAAAAAATAAAATATGACAAAAAAAGAAAACAAATACATTTGAAAACAAAAAATTCTATTAAAAATGAATCAAAGAAAACAAATTTACTCTCAAAACATTTTTCTATTAAGATGTTTTCAAAGTTTTATCGATTGCATTTTTTTGTTATTTCTATCTACAGAACATGCTCTTTGTTTTCAGGAATGAAGTTCATACTTTCTGACCTTCAACACTTCGAAAACTCTGCACCAGGATTCCATCTGATCTTCCAAAGTCTTGAGCTTCCAGTGAATCCAGATGCTGATAGATCCTCTTCATGTAAGGATGTGGTTTAGCCAGATGACTCGCCGACACCTTCTTGATGTGAAGCATTTCTAAAATAGCTTTACCGAGCGCTTGGTTCGCCTCTGCGTTTCTGCGTTGCTCCTTTAGGAACAAGCCTTTGACAGGGCACTCCAGCAGGAAGACCACGGTTACATAAAAAATGGCCAAATGCACGCTGCCGAGCATTCTGAGTTTAAATAGGTTTTTTCAACACTGTCTGGAAGCAACAGAGTGTGAGCTGCTGTGGAACTTGTGCTAGCCTCCACCCTGCAGACCGGCGTACGGGTCTGAGCTCTAATAGTCGAGCAGGAGCCACAGGGGCCGTCAGGGCGCTCTGCATCAGTCCATTCCTGAAGCTCAGGAATGTTCTCCCTGTTTGACAAACACTCTGCCTGCAGTGAGCCGAGGCCAAACACATCTGAAGCACAACAGTACATGTGCTATCGTTGCCATAGCAACAAGATGCTTTTTGTTTGGGGTGAGGGTGGGTGGATCAGGTCATAATTAGGGATGTACGATATAATCGGCCCCCTATCGGTATCGGCCTTAAAACTGAATATCGGACATCGGCCACCCCACCGATATTTAACCCGATATTTGATCAGCTTCTGAGTTTCTAAAGTCTAAAAAAAAAAAAAACGGCTTCCTCTCAAACTTCTTTTTTACAGACTTAAAAACTTCTAAAGACGAGGGAAAAAATATTGATACATTAAAATATCCCAATATCATCCTATGCTGATATATTGCCATTTAAAAACACCGTATCAATCTCTTTACTAATGAAATATTGCTATATGTCATCGTTATGCTACGAAATCCCCCGAAAATTCACAAAATTTTGCCATATTTCTATATGTTGATATATTGACGCGGTATCGATCTATTTTACTAACAAAATCTCACAAGAATTTGCAAAATTCAAAAGAGTTTGTAACAGAACGATGAAATTTCAGGAGATTTTGAAAGTAAAATAGATCGATACCGCGTTTTTAAAAATCTATTTGATATCAGCATATGAAAATATATTTGAGTATATTATTTTTCAAAGTGTCAGAAATGGAGAACAAAACTGCTATTTTCAATGACTACTTATTTTTGTCCAGCTTTAACATCGGTATCGATATCGGTTATCGGCTACATGAGTTTGAAAATATCGGCATATCGGATATCGGCCAAAATCCCAATATCGTGCTTCACTAATACAAAGGTTTTTTTGAAAGACTTAACAAATTTTGTTAGTTTATAATTTATTTTTGTGTTTTAGACTTTGTTTTTTCTGAGTTTGATAGTAAATAAAGCCCTTAGTGTATATTTACAATAACAATAGAGGTATGATACTGCAAATTTGTACAGGGGGTAAACAAGGAAGTAGCCTACTCCATCTAAGCTAGTTAGCACCTCTCAGATAAGTGTGGATATCGGCCAAAATCCCAATATCGTGCATCCCTAGTCATAATATTTTAAGTTTAAGCTAATTTCATACATAAAAAAAAAAAAAAAAATCCACTTGAAGACGTCCCATCCAGGAAGCTTTTTCATATCAAAATGGCAGAAATAGAGTTGAGTTTGAGGCTTTATAGAGTTGACCAAAACAAAGCCTCGTTTCGGCTTAGAAAACATGCAAATTGACCCGGATGAACGGGCCCCCCCCCTTTAGGAATGGAGAGTCGTTTGGGTTCTTTGTTAGCCTGCAATGCCCGATACTGGTCTTTGACTCTGAAAGGGGGGTCGTTAGAGGGAATTGTTGGCCTGGATGAACAGGCGAGGTCTTCTGGTCCTCTGTAAGGACAAATAAAACATTCAATATGTCAAAAATTATCCGCCACATATCCAACTCAATAACCATTTAAATTAAATATCTTGTTAACTGAAGATGAAATTAATCACATACTTGTATTTTATTAAGCTGCACTTTGAATATTCGCCATTGTTCGGTGCCATTTCTCTGAGCACAGAGCAGCCGGCTTGCTTACCATGAATCAGGGGATACCCTAAGTTACAAAGTTTATACCAGACCTCTCCTTCAAAATGGGGGAAAAGAGGGCTGCATACTGTATGTCGGCCACATACGAAGGAGTCTTCCAATCCTAACTGGCAAGAACGTCCTGCTTTGATGCAATTAGCCGACGAATCTGGCCTTCGGAGGACGCAGCCGCTGGATTCAAACACAGCAGATGAATGAATGTCTATTAGACATAGACATTAGACAAAGTTTGCTGTAAAACAGACACACCCCCTCACCCCTCCTTTCCCCTTTTGAGGCACAGGGCAGGCTGAGCGTCAGTTACCGTCTTGCATAGCTTAGTGCAGCAGAAGGGAAGTGAGCATGAATAAAAGGAAAAGAGAACTGGCTGCAAACACTATTGTAAAAATGCTAGCATTCCCCATTCTGCACGAGTAGCATATGAGGAGGTTGGACCAACTTTAAGGAAACTGAGGGGACCAAAACTGATGTAATGAACTAAATGTTTAAAGTTTGTATTTGAAGATACAAACTATAGTTATGCTGCTATAGGCTTTGGAAGCTGGAGGACATAGGGACCAATTTTCACCATTCTATGTCTACTGTCCCATTCTGCAGTATTTGTTAGTTCAAGCTCTAACGTCACGTTCTCTCTGCTCGATCGCCTTCGAGTCAATAAATCAATGCAATTAGATAGAAAACTGAATATATAATCTGGTTGAATTCTCTATGGAGTATGAGATGACATGTGTTGTCAATAGGCCCTATAGAAATAAACTGAATTGAAGATTATTTTGATTTACTTAGAGCACCAAGCAGTTTAGATCTGGACTTCATAAACTCAGTCAAATATTATAATCCAACTTTTAAACCCGGTGTAACTTTACCTAACTTTTATTTAATCAAGTAAAATTAAGAACCTACTAGTGGTTCCTAGAATTTCTAAAAGTAGAATGGGAGGCAGATCTTTTAGTTATCAGGCTCCTCTCCCGTGGAACCAACTACCAGTTTTAGTCCGTGAGGCAGACACCCTGTCTACTTTTAAGGCTAGGCTTAAAACTTTCCTTTTTGATAAAGCTTCTAGTTAGAGTGGCTCAGGTTATCCTGAGCTATCTCTATAGTTCTGCTGCTATAGGCTTAGACTGCTGGAGGACATAGGGACCCCTTTTTCATCATTCTGCTTCATTCTATCTCTATTCTCCCACTCTGCAGAATCTGTCAGTCTGGGTTGCTGCTGCTGCTACTTTTAGACACAGCAGGCAAACCTGTGGCAAGCCGGGCGATGGGAGAGAAGGAGAAGACCATGAGAAAAAGAGAGCAGAGAAAGTGTGGACTGCTGGAAGAACTGCGGTGAACTGGTGAAAGAAAAGTGAAATGGCGTGCTCAAAGATGACCCTGCACATTTAGAGGATGTTTGGCTCAACCTGCTGCTGTGAAGCAGGATTCTCCACCATGAACAGAATCAACAATCAATCTGGATCCAGGCTCAAAATGAGCTCCTTGATATGTGCTTGAGAATGGCTTAGTCTCCATTCAAACCCAGGTTTAAAGCCTTGCAGGGCAGCCTAAAGCCCACTGCCAACATTAAGACAGAAAAAAGAAAGAAAAAATAACAAACGGTGCCATTAAATTATACGTAGATTAACGCACAAAGTAACCCCAAAGGGAAGATGAATTGACTTTATCACATTCCAACTGGTTTTCCTCCCCATCTGTAACTGGTCCCATCCTGTGACATCAGGATTAGCTCTTTGAACACAGATAAGTAATGTGGTGGTGTCTTTCTGTTGCCTTTGAAAGTCGAAAATTTCAACTAAAAGTTGGAATAAAGAGTTGCCAATTAAGTTAAAGAGGAAAGTACGTTCTGCCATGAACAGCAGCTAAACTCGACAAAACCGACTTATCCAATACTGCTGATTCTTAGAGATCTATCTCTATTCTCCCACTCTGCAGAATCTGTTAGTTCAATCTCTAACATTCTGCTCTCTCTGCTTTTTCTCACAGTAGCTTCATCTGGTCTGTTCCTGTTTGGCTGTGACTCCTAGATGCTGGAGATTGGCCTGTTTTTCAGTGTAGTCCTGTTTCTCTGACTGAGACTAACTGGATGTGCTCTCTTCATCCTCTGACATGGGAGCTGGCTTGGAGCTCGTCTGCCTGGCTGTGTGTTTCCTGGACGGGGCCGCCTGTGGAGCTGGTTGACAGTTGCCTTTTGTATCTATGCTTCTTTTTCTATGTCTGCTTCCTTCTCCTTGAACCCCAGTGGGCCTCAGCAGATGGCCGCTCACACTGAGCCTGGTTCTGCTGGAGGTTTCTTCCTGTTCAAAGGGAGTTTTTCCTCTCCACTGTCGCTACAAGCATGCTTAGTGTGAGGGATTGCTGAAGAGTCAATGAGGCGATGCAATCAGCCGGTTTTCCTTAGATAGAAAACTTTGAATCAATCTGACTGGATGATCTGGTGAACTGGAAAGAGATGACATGATGTGAACTGGAGCTATAGAAATAAACTGAATTGAAATTATTTGCTTTGATGATATTCTGGGATCCTTTGTGACATCTTGAAATTGAGGAAAGGGGTCTAAAATAAAAAAGCACTTTTGAAAATATTATTTGAGAGCAAAAATATTAACTCTCCTTATTTGTTGTTGGTCTATCACATAAAACCTGTTCAAATAAAGTGAACCTTGTGTTTTAAACAACACAACATGTAGAGTACCATTAGCAAGACCCCAAATAACAACATTTCTACTTTTCCAAGCCTTTTATTTAATCTCTACACTGTTTTTTTCTCTCTGTTCAAGTGTTACCGTACATCAGTGCTGTGCTAAGTCTCTCATCTGTGTCCACTTGTGTTCCCTAATGACAAAGCAACAGATGCTTTAGACCAGACTTTGATCTTCTCAGTCTGTTGCTTGTTTTTGAGTTTTTTCCTTTTCCATGACTGATCCCTCTGCAGTTACGGGACAAAGAAGCTATCCTCAGTTGGCTCTTCCTGTCCCCCCCCCTCCTTAGTCTTCTTGCTCTCGGAGGTGGAGTTAGTTGCTGAGAAGTGAGCCGGAATCTGTCAATGAAGCAGTTGTAGTTTTAAACACACAGCAGGAAGCAGGTAGTGGAGAAGAAGTGATTTTAAAGGATGAGATTCAGGTAAGAACATTCTTTTTTTTCCCAGAGAGCTTTGCTTGTTTTAGAACATCGTTTTAGATGCATTTTTAGTTTTATAGCAACAATCTATCTGCATCATGGGACTTAATGCTAATCTTTCCTTCATCGATAACTCATTTTATGCTTGAATTTCTGTGACATGTACATTTGTAAGGATAAACTTGTTTCTGATTGGTGGAATCTCACTCAACACTTTTGCATTCAAAGAAGCAAACATTATCTTAACACATTAGTGTTTTACTAGTGCCACAGTTTTGCACTTCGCCCCATCTTGGAGCCACTCAGCTCTGGTTGTTTGTTGCAGTCTGGGAGCATCTGAGAGTCTCTTTGTTGCACACTCTGCTATGTGCTGCTGGATGGCGGCCAAGCATTAGCTTGTGTTTTCAGCAGAATACTTTCCTTCTTCCCACCGGCTGTTTTTTTTTCCTCTTTTCTTTGAAATGTGCAAAGCTCTTAGGACCCTGTCATTACTGAAATTAAACGATGCGGCGACCAGATGCATACTGAGCTATGGAGCGGAGCTGTTTGTTGCATGACACGTCACATTCTCTCAGTAATAACTGTTTAAGGGTACTGCAGACTCAGTAGCATCATATAAACTGATTTAACCATCTGATTTAACAATCTTATATGTGATATGAATTGCAGTAAACACAACCTAGATGTTTCATCAAAGAATGAAATGATTCTAGATCTCTATGTTTATGTAAAAAGTATTTCCTACCAATAGATTTCACCTTTTTTGTTGTTTGTTTTTCATCACATTTTGATCTTTTGAAACATGAAAGACGTTGGTTAAGGAGGCTGCATGTTGAAGCAGCTCTGCTTGCTAACTTCAGATATTCTCATTTGAAAGAATTTCAGTTCTGTGGTCGGATCAAAGTTTTTTTTTTTACTGATGTTTTTTAAAGGAAAGGTCCGGTCAGCAAGGAATAATTAATGGATCATTATTTATACCTAAAATTAATACGTTCACTGTGATTTAATGTAATCAGTTTAATCAGGAGAAATAATTTGCTGACTCACGTTTCCAAAGAAGTTGTTGACTCTTTGACTCCAGTCTGTGCGCTGTTGTTCCAGTGTTTGACTGATTCGGTGGAGGGCGGACAGGGTTTACCCAGAATGTGGTTGTTTGTAGGTGAATGGAAAAGCTGACTGCCACTCAGATTTCCTGCAGTACTTGAACTGGTCATAGTGGAGATGAATCCCTTGCTCAGTGTGAAGCTCAAATGACGTCTTGGGGAAAGTGGATCCAAACCTCCAGTTTAAATCCCCAGCTTAGTTTGAAGCTCAGATGATCCTTCCAGGGAGAGAAGGTCCGAAACATCCAGTTTGCAGGATGACTTCCTGCTGACGGGCAAAGATAAAAAAACAAGATTAAGACTCAGGTTGACAAGAACTCAGTTTGACTCAGCAAAACTCAGCTTGGCTAGAGTACCCAAAACTGGCAAACACTCTGGCGTCGAAGTAGTGGCAGTCAGCAGCTTAAGAACGCTCCGCTAACAAGGTAATCTTCTGCATGTGTGTGAGGAGGCGAACCAGAACCAGACACCTCCAGGTGGAGGAAGGGAGACAAACACAGAAACACAAACACACAGACAAGAATCCTGACACTGCCATCTTCTAGCTGTGACATCACGGTGCGGTAAGCCTAGCGCCATTCTCCCCGCTTTACAAGCTAAATCAATGGCAACTACTAGACACATCTGCAATCAACAACAATTATTGAAGATTTCCAGAGGACTTCACCATTGAAATTCACCAGAGCTATAGTGAAACTGACAATGCCCACGTGCATGGCAGCTGGAGGTTGGAATACATCGGGTAAAAGTGAAAAACGGACGGGTTGGTCGTTGGATCGCCAACTTGAAGAGGGAGGATTTGCCATCGAACTTCTGGCCAGAGAAAAAACCCGTAATATGTAGCCAACATTTGGAAGAAGAATGTTTTCAAGATGACTTGGATAATAGCGCGTTGTGACAAACACCAGATACAGCACTGGGACTTGATCAACAGCCGATACCGCACCATGACGTCACTAACCAGTAGGTGGCAGTAGTGTTCTTTGACAAACATGGATGCCTCCAGTAAAGCACATTCACATGAAAATTACTCTGAATTAAAACACTTATAATCAATTGAACAGGTTGGAATAATTTCATATTTAAAGAACTTTCAGGAGTTTGTATTCTGAATGTGAGCGGACTTTTCTTTTAAGCCCTGGTGTTGGATGCTGTGTTTCATTTTTGGACCTTTGTTATATCATATCCGTATCAACCATATAACGTTTTTTTTTTTTTTTTTTTTTTTGTTCTTTTTAAAAATTGCCAGAACAAAATCTGAAATAATAAATAATAATACTTCCATAAATCCCAGCAGAGTTAAATGAGGAACTGGGAATGCAGGAGAAGAGAAAGCAGAACGAAATTCAAGTCAACTCATTCATCAATCATTACGGGTCTTCCTGAAAAAGATCCTTCCTGTCTACAACATATCATTTAAAAAGCTGAATTACTATAACATTTAATTTCCCTTTGGGATTAACAAAGTGTTTTTTATCTGAATTGCATTACTAAACATTCTGCCTCTCTCATGCAAACAATACACGTAGACAACACTGTTAAAATCTTAACAGTGTTGTCTACGTGTATTGTTTGTATTGTAATCTTAAAAAGAGTCTCAGTCATCCAGGTCTAAGTCATTCCAAAAAAGTAAAAAAAAAAACAATCCACTGGGCTTTATTTCCAGGTTTGAAGACGTTTTGCTTCCCATCCAGGAAGCTTTTTCACTTCATAGTGGCAGAAATAGCGCTAAGTTTGAGGCTTTAAAGAGTGGACCAAAGCAAAGCTTTGTTTTAGCTTAGAAAACATGCAAATGTAACCGGACGAACAGTCCGTCCCTTACGAATGGGGCAGTCGTTAGGGTTCTTTGTTAGCGTGCAATACCCAATACCTGTCTATGGGGTATGAAAAGCTCATTTACCAGGTCATAACATAGAGGTATGGGTAAAAAAAAGTGCTTTGGTGAGGCTCAAAATCTTGTTGCTAGGCGGATTTTGCTTCTTTTTAATTTATATATATGTTTTTGCCTTAGATCGAACAAATGTAATGCCTGGAAGAAGTAATGTCTCATCTCTATGACGGAGCTACTAGGATCTGGTGTTTTTAGCCTGCTTCCCTTGCTGGTGCAGAATGAGGCTATAAGGAGGCCTTAGTCCTCGACGCGGCCGACCCGGGTTTGAATCCGACCTGTGGTCCTTTGCCGCATGTAGTGTTAATTTTAGCAGCCATTTTTAAATTTAGTTTCAGTTTTAGTCCAGTTTCAGCATTGCTTGTTAGTTTTTATCACACTTAGTCGACATCATCCCATTTTTATTTAGTCTAGTTTTAGTCGACTTTAAGTCGAGCATTTTAGTCTTTATTTTAGTCCAAGAAAACATTATTTTATTCGTTTAGTTTTAGTCAACAAAAACTGTCAACATTTTAGTCTAGTTTTAGTCAGGACATAATTTTAACCTTTTACTTTTTTGTTAACATTTCCTAAAATAATTTCACATTTCAACATTTTCTCTCATCTTTTAAAAAGACACAATTTTAAGGAACACATGCAGACATGGAAGATGTTCTGACAATATTTATTTTGAACATTGTTAAAGGAATAGTACACCCAAAACATGATTAGCCTTCATTTTCTACTCACCCCCATGCTGAACAACCCTCTGGAGTACTTTTTTGATATCTCAAATGCATCTGGAGATCTGGGAGGCTTCTTGCTGTCTGCTGACATTCAAATAATGGAGGTCTATGGCGCCCGAGGCAGAAAGGTCCATAAAAGTCCACAAAAAACGTGTCAATATTCCTCCATACTGCTCGTCCAATGTATTCCAAGTGTCCTGAGTGGGTAGCATCCATAATTTACTCGAAACGAAGTCATTTAGAATGTTTTTAGAGCATAAACAGTAGTGTATAGGATTTCCTGAAAGCGCGTTCACGAGTCTACGGAAACCGCGGCAGACCAAACCAGATGAAAGTGCGCATTCAGCGTCTGCTCTGCCGATAATGCAAGCGTAGAAGAAGAAATGTGCTGTTTACCTGTGCAAAGAAAGAAACAACAAAAGAAAAATGTCTGAGGACTTCAGTGTTGAGGAAGAGCATGAGTTCTTTGCCGAGCTGAATGCGCACTTTCATCTGGTTTGGTCTGCCGCGGTTTCCGTAGCGTCGTGAACGCGCTTTTAGGAAATCCTATACACTACTGTTTATGCTCTAAAAACATTCTAAATGACTTCGTTTCGAGTAAATAATGGATGCTACCCACTCAGGACACTTGGAATACATTGGACGAGCAGTATGGAGGAATATTGACACGTTTTTTGTGGACTTTTATGGACCTTTCTGCCTCGGGCACCATAGACCTCCATTATTTGAATGTCAGCAGACAGCAAGAAGCCTCCCAGATCTCCAGATGCATTTGAGATATCAAAAAAGTACTCCAGAGTGTTGTTCAGCATGGGGGTGAGTAGAAAATGAAGGCTAATCATGTTTTGGGTGTACTATTCCTTTAAGAGCATTAGTGGTTCTATATCATTATTGTTTTGTTTGTATATCAGTAGTTTTCTTTTGTTGTGCTGTTATGATTTTTTTTAGACATTATGATTGGAAATTAGAATATTGAGTTATTCACTGTAATTAAAATGACCTAAAACTAATTATTGATAATTGCGATTTAGTGCTACCAGCTTTTACTCCATATAATAGAAAATTTTGACTAGTTTACAACTATAAACTTATTTTATCAAATCTGAGAGAATTTAAACCAGTTGAGGTCCTGGTCTTTGTTTAAACACGACTAAATATAAACAATTTTAATATATAACTGCAATTGGTCATAAATCATAAATGTTTCTATATTGTCAAGCTGTTAATTCAAAATATTTGTTAAAGTTTTATGCTTGAGAGAAGCAGATGATGTATAAAAAAAAGAACTGGAGACACATCCATTTTATCTTTGCTGTAAATACGTTAAACACAGTAACTCCTGCTTAAAGCACTAAAACCACCAAAGAAGAAACAACTTCATCGGATTTGCAGAAATGAGGAATCTAGATAGCAGTTGTTCTTGGACAATTAGAACAACAGTTGACAATTGGCGTCGTAACCAAAACTAAATATTTATATATTTTAGACCTGTCAAAATGTATGAAATCATAAATTTTTTCTGTAAAATTAGTACTTTTACTATGCACCACTTTAGATATTACTTCTGTGGATGTATTACTTTTGAAAAAATTTGTTGTGGTAAAAAAAATAATAAAAAATTGTAGCCATCAGCTTTAAAATGTTTAAAAATATCCAGATTTTAAGGCTTTTTTCAATCCTGTTCTTTACTATTGAACAGAATTTAAATAAAATGTACCTTTGTAATGAATGTTCAAATTTGCCAGAAAGGCTGTTAGCTTGCAGGTTGTTATGCGGCGGTTTTAAAGCTTTAAGCTGCTTTTAGGCCGAGCTGACAGATGCTCAACATCCTCCTCACTGACAGGCTAGTAGAACCCCCTCCTCTTTCCAACCCTTTAAGGTGGAAACTGGTCGAAACTTGCCTTTATTTTGGGATGTAAAGCTTCATTGTTCAACTTGACAGGAAGCAAAAGGGCTAAAGCTGCCTTGTCTTGTTGTTGTATTGTTTTAGCAACTGTAACATGAAGCTTTACCCAAACAGGAAAAGGATGAGCGGCTTACTGGGACAGAGGGCTGCAGGCAGCTTAACACTGGGACCTTTCCCAGCAGCCACTGCTCCGTCAGAGGCCCCCATTGGGACCCTCATAAGTCACTGGGTTGTCCAGATCTTCATTAGGAGATCAAAGAGCCATTTGCATTTTTTTCCCAACAGTGAGTAGGTTTGAAAAGGGCAGGAATGAGTGTTTCTGCTGCCACTGTGCTAGTTTTCACTTTATGGAAATCTCACAGAATGCACTGATGTCCAGTGATAAACTGGCTCTTGGTCTCACCTACATTTCTTTTAAAAGTTGTCCTGTTGTTGCTCACCAGGCCACGGATAATCTCTTAAAGGAGACGTCCGCTCAGCAAGGAAGAATCAATTGGATCATTATTTATACCTGAAACTAATATATTTGCGGTGATTTAATGAATTTGGAGTTAATCAGATAAAAACAAAAAAACTGTATTTTTCGTCACGATCACTGAGTCTGGGAGCGGCCATTTTTGCCCAAATATAGTAGCCCCTCCCTCCTGCCATCTTCCGGCAGTGACGTCACGGTGCGGTTAGCCTAGCGCCATTCTCCCCGCTTTACAAGCTAAATCAATGGGAACTACTAGACACATCTGCAATCAACAACAATTATTGAAGATTTCCAGAGGACTTCACCATTGAAATTCACCAGAGCTATAGTGAAACTGACAATGCCCACGTGCATGGCAGCTGGATGTTGGAATACATCGGGGAAAAGTGAAAACATTTGTTATTCCACCTTTCTGATTCCTGATCCTCTACGGACGGGTTGGTCGTTGGATCGCCAACTTGAAGAGGGAGGATTTGCCATCGAACTTCTGGCCAGAGAAAAAATCCGTAATATGTAGCCAACATTTGGAAGAAGAATGTTTTCAAGATGACTTGGATAATAGCGCGTTGTGACAAACACCAGATGCAGCACTGGGACTTCATCAACAGCCGATACCGCACCATGACGTCACAAACCAGTAGGTGGCAGTAGTGTTCTTTGACAAACATGGATGCCTCCAGTAAAGCACATTCACATGAAAGTTACTCTGAATTAAAAACACTTATAATCAATTGAACAGGTTGTAATAAATTAATATTTAAAGTACTTTCAGAAGTTTGAATTCTGAATGTGAGCGGACTTTTCCTTTGATGGAGATGGCTCTGCTGCAATGCATTCTGGGAGCTAAACTTCTCTTCATATTTAAAGGAAAATTCCGGTTTTTAACACTTTTAGCCCATTTTCTGTAGTGTCCAGGATGAAATCGAATGATCGACACCAAAATTTTGACAATTGGTCCTGTCTCTGCTATTTGGCTCATGCAGAATCCCCCCCTGGCTGCTTCAGAATGGCTTTCATAGTGCATGTCCGATAATGTCCTTAAAACAACCTTAAACGTTCTTTTTTTAAATATGCTACTCACCGGGTCGTCAGTGCTGTTCAATGACGTTCCAAAAAAAGTTTCGTAAAGAAAAAATGTTCCTGTAGTGTTTTATTTAGCATTTTGTAAATCCCATTGAGTTCTGTTGGAATAGTCAATATCCCTCCGCCACCGGAAACGGAAATGGGGCCTGTTTACGCTTAGTTGTAGTCTTTTCGCAAGGCCCAAGTGTTTCTGCTTCACTCTGTGTACTCCGACGTCGAGGTGCTAACGTCTCTGTTAAACACTTTAAAAAACTCTGAAAATGGAATACGAAAGGTGGATTCTTGAGGAGGACATATTGGACTTTGAGTTTGACGGTAGAGGATACCGTCGCCAACTAGTGGTCTGGAGTGTGCAACGCTATAGATTCGAACGGGAAGCGGAAGTTTATAAGCGGTTGTGATGTATCGGAAAAAATAGTTCTGGGATTTACAAAATGCTAAATAAAACAAGACAGGAACGGTTTTTCTTCACGAAACTTTTTTTGGAACGTCATTGAACAGCGCTGACGACCCGGTGAGTAGCATATTTAAAAAAAAGAACGTTTAAGGTTGTTTTAAAGCTACAGTGTGTAATAATTACAGGGATATAAAGTCAGAAATTTAATATATTATACATAACTATGTTATTTATCATCACCTATGAGCTCAGCCTTTTAACCATAATATTTGCGTTGCCTTAGAATTCGTTATTTATAATTACATAGGAGCGGGTCTCGCAGCCATGGAGGCTGACATCTTTGCGCTACGGCAAGCGCAGAGGCAACAAACTAGCGATTGCGAGATCTCCCATGACGCTCAAAAATAACTACGGCAAGTTGAGAGAGATGAACTGAGACGGTACTGAACAGTAGATGGCAGTATTATGCCTGAGAAGCGTTTAGTCTGCCTGAAACCAAAGAAGAAGAAGAAGAAGCAGGTATACTGCGCCTCAGTAACAAGAAAGGTGAACAAGGCGGCAGGCGTGAGTGACTTTGCAAACTGTTTGGCACTGTGTGGCCAAACATCAGACGAATGGAGGATCATTCCTACTCTGTATCACAACGAAAAGCGGCGGACACCGAACCCCCGTCATCTAAGAAGCGGAAACACGACGAGAATAAACGCAAGCGTGACAAGAAACGGCAAAAAACACGGATCAACATTGGCACGGCATTTACACGATGGAAGTCACTGATGGAGGAAAAAGGTTTTCAAAGTGACGCTCAAGTTGCCAGTTTTCTCTTGGACAGGTAATTAATCCTACACACACAATTGTCTAATATCACTGCAGTTTTTGGAGTACAGAATGCTCAGACCTGTCTAAAACAATAACATGCTGCGGCGTGATGATGCTGTTCCTCTCCAGTATACTTATTCAGCAACGTCCCTGACGTTTCATAGGTAATGATTCAGTAATTTTCTGTAAAATAATTTTCTGGATATATACCTTGGTTACTTCTCTCCGGCTCCTTTGGAGATCTTCAAGCCTTTCCTCCTCTGCTCTCACCCCGCTGGCTCCCCTCTCTCGCCTGGCCCTAGCTGCACGGCCTCCCTGCCCTCGCCCTCGTCCTCTCCCTCTTCCTCGCCTTGTAACCCCCGTGCCACCAAAATGACTTAGACTCTGTAAACGGGGAATATATATTCTTCCAGCGAACACAATCTCGCTGTTAAACTAATGACTACAATTACTTCGTCTGTTTATATCACCATGCAAAGCAGCTCACCAAAACGTCACAACGATGTAGAAAAAATAACGGGTATATTTATTATCTTAAGTCTACATGAAATCTATACCCTACTCAGACTAATGAAATACTATCTGTAAAATTATCTATGTAAACAAACCTCATCACTTGAGAAGGTAGGTGATGTGGACGTCGTGGAAGAAATTTTGTCCCGTAACGCTCGCCGTACTGTTGGGGGGGAGAAGCGGTGGGGGGGAGATGTTCATGTTGCTGCGGTCTGCAGTCTGACCGCTAGATGTCGCTGAAAATTACACACTGTAGCTTTAAGGACATTATCGGACATGCACAATGGAAGCCATTCTGAAGCAGCCAGGGGGGGATTCTGCATGAGCCAAATAGCAGAGACAGGACCAATTGTCAAAATTTTGGTGTCGATCATTCGATTTCATCCTGGACACTACAGAAAAGGGGCTAAAAGTGTTAAAAACCGGAATTTTCCTTTAAGGGAACCGACTGATACGCTTGGAAAACAATAAAGATGGGTTAATTTGTATTTTAAAAAGCTCTAACATAACAAGTGATAGGTTTATTTTTTTCATTAATTTCAGTTTAAAGTGATAAAAACCTAAAAAAGGCTTTAAATGAGGTATAACCAGTTCTCTTACACATACAATCCTTCTGAAATTGTTGAGTTGTTTTCCAGAGGGGAAAAAAATAGGTGTAGATTGGTTTTGGTTGTCACAGTCACCATATCTGAGGCAGCGCAGGGGGCATTTTACATGCCTTAGGGGTCCCTGGTGATACTATTTCTATAATGGAAGAGCAGAAGGTGATTAAAACAAGATAGCTAGTCTGTAAAAGCAGACATGGCTACAGCTTGATGCTAACATGTTTGTTAGCTGTCAGAATTCACTCAGAATTCTGAGATTAAAGTCAGAATTCTGACTTTTTTCCCCATATTAAGCTGAAATAATGAGAAATTTGTTAACTTTTTAAAAAAAATTTTCAGTCGCCCTAATACTCTCCCATATATTTTGTCTAATTATCTTATTTTAAGAGTAAAAAATCGAATTCCATTGGCAAATCATTTTATTTACCTACTTTAATTAAAGGTAAATAAGCCCAATTTAATCTTTTTTACTTTTTTTTTTTTTTTAGTTTTTCGCAGTGAGCACTCAGTTTTTTTCAAAAAAGATCTTTTCCACTCTCTAAAAACAAGCATTGTTCAAAGAAACAGGCTGCAACATGTTCCTCAGCTCCGAGGCTGATTATAAGGTGCTTTCTGTGGGAGGTCTGGAGAAGTTGTCTGCTAAAGTGTTAAAAGAATGCAGAAGGATAACATCTGAAGCCTGCTGGAGCTGAAAAGCACCAGAACACTTCCTCAGTAGGGAGGTGATATACTGGAACTCCTCTATATTTCCACGAAAAGAAGCTGGTATGAGACAGAGAGGAGAACTTGTTTCACTGATGTTTTAATAGGACATTTTCCTCCTACTGACTGAGTGAATGTCAGAGGTCAGCAACAAACATCATATTATTACATGGATGACTTCTCAGCCCCGGGGGTAGATCATTTTCAGTACATATGTCCTCAGGTTGAGATGGAAAAGTCTCCTAATTGAGATGTAGATAATGAAGAGAACTGCTATAAATCTGTCCGTCTGTCTGTTGTTCTCTTTGTTTCTCGCTGTTAGGCCGTAGTGCTACAGTATCCTACCATCGCGCTGTTAACCCCTTCCATTAGAAAAGTTGGAGTATCTTTAGGGGTATTAACCTCTTAACATTCACCTCATTCTGGGACATTCTCGTCTATTTTGCATGTGCAATACATTATTTGAAAGCTTTTAGTTTCTGAATATTAGGGCTGGGTAAAAAAGATTTAATCGATTTTGAATCGACCACTTTACATTTTTGCAGAATCGATGTCTAGGGAGTGAGATGGATTATTTTTATAGTGACGCCCGTGACGTTCACATTCAAATGAGCAGGAAAGATGCAGTTAAAGGCACACTATGCAACATTTTTCAGTTAATCAATGTGTTCCATAACGTTTTGGATGATTAAATGAGTCATTTCAGGTCGAACAAAGGTTTTCTCGGCCGCCCTGGTGGTCTGTAGGGGAAATACCGTACTTGCAATTGCAGGAGCCCTCGGCCCGCACCCACAGGCTCAGAAGTCTCGCGAGAGTCGGTCTTGCTTTACGGCGAGAACAGCTACACACCCCCAGTTAAAAGCATGCTCGTTGCTAGCACAGTGGCGATCTTTGTGCAGTTATCATGGCGGAACCAGCGTGAAAACAGCGAAAGCCCATGTCGGAGCAGGCAAGAAAGAGGAAAAGGGCTCCGGACAGAGAGAGGAGTCGTACACGGGTGAACATCGGGCAAGCTTTTTCCGAATGGCGAGAGCTAAAAGAAAAAGAAGGCTGCAAGGCTGACGCGGACCTCGCGTTTCTGCTGATGCGATTGTAAGTAACTTTGGAATGGTTTCTCTCTCTCTGTGTGCATGTTCATACTTTCACTGTGTTAGTCATTCGTTGCGTTCGCCTGTCTGCTAAGCTCAAAGCAACCGCGCCTGGCTTGACGGAGAAACCAGGAGAACAGCTGTGCATATTTACGACAGTGCACTTTTACTTTCACCCTCTGGGGGGAGCCTCGCTGGAAAATCAACACCGGTTGCATAGTATACCTTTAAGATGACTTCAAGCCAGACAGATGCAAATATAGCCAACAGGTTGACTGAAGAAATTAACAAATGGAGGCTGACCAGAAAACACCCTGTAGTTGATACAGACAGCGCTGCAAATATGGTTTATGCATTGAAGATAATGCAGCTCATGCATGTCTGCTGTGTCTCCGCTGTGTCACGATTGCTGTTTCACTTTTTCACTTGTCACAAACAAGTTTGCACTTATGAGACAGTTTTGTTTACTTCTCAAGCTTAAACTGTCTGATTTACGAGTTTGCACTTTGTGTTTAATGTGACAGGAAAAAACAAAATACATGAGTATTTTGACACACAGTTGAACCATTTTCATTATTGTAAAAACAGATCGAATCGAAATTAATCGATTTAGAACTGTATGAATCAAAATCGAATCGATTCAGGGCTTTGGCGAAAACACCCAGTCCTACTGAATATATAGATGAAAATTGGGTGAGTAGAACACAGCCCAGCTGCATCAGTGCAAACATGACTCAAAGTTCTTTTTTTTTATTCTTGGAAATGATAGGTCTTTATTGAACAGCAGTAATAAAGAGATGCTTGAGAAAAGGCAGGTTTTATTGTATTACATTTGTTCTACATCATGTTATCCACAAATGCAGAAAATTTCAGACATCTAGCTACAACAGTTCCAGAGCTGCGGGGTTTTGAACCTTTGGCATCCCCAGCGTTTCCATCCATCCATCTTCCTCCGCTTATCTGGGGTCGGGTCGCGGGGGCAGCAGCTTAAGAAGGGAGGCCCAGACTTCCCTCTCCCCAGCCACTTCTTCCAGCTCTTCAGGAGAAACCCCAATGCGTTCCCAGGCCAGCCGAGAAACATAGTCTCTCCAGCGTATCCTGGGTCTTCCCCGGGGCCTCCTCCCGGTGGGACGTGCCCGGAACACCTCACCAGGGAGGCGTCCAGGAGTCATCCTAACCAGATGCCTGAGCCACCTCAGCTGGCTCCTCTCGACGTGGAGGAGCAGTGGCTCTACTCCGAGTGCCTCCCGGATGACCGAGCTTCTCACCCTATCTCTAAGGGAGAGCCCAGCCACCCTACGGAGGAACCCCATTTCGGCCGCTTGAATCCGCGATCACGTTCTTTCGGTCATGACCTAGAGTTCATGACCATAGATGAGGGTAGGAACGTAGATCGACCGGTAAATCGAGAGCTTCGCTTTTTGACTCAGCTTTCTCTTCACCACGATGGACCGGTACAGCGCCCGCTTCACGGCAGATGCTGCGCCAATCCGCCTGTCGATCTCCCGCTCCCTTCTTCCCTCATTCGTGAACAAGATCCCGAGATACTTAAATTCCTCCACTTAGGGCAGGACACCCCCCCTGACCCGGAGAAGGCTCTCTACCCTTTTCCGGCTCAAGACCATGGCCTCGGATTTGGAGGCACTGATCCCCATCCCGGCCGCTTCACACTCGGCTGCGAACCGATCCAGTGAGAGCTGCAGATCACGACCTGATGAAGCCAATAGGACCACATCATCTGCAAAAAGCAGAGACACAATCCTAAGGCCACCAAAACGGATCCCCTCAACACCTTGGCTGCGCCTAGAAATTCTGTCCATGAAGGTAATGAACAGAATCGGTGACAAAGGGCAGCCCTGGCGGAGTCCAACTCTCACCGGAAACGAGCCCGACTTACTGCCGGCAATGCGGACCAGACTCTGACACCGGTCATACAGGGACCTGACAGCCCGTATCAAAGGGCCCGGCACCCCGTACTCCCGGAGAACCCCCCACAGAGCCCCCCGAGGGACACGGTCGAACGCCTTCTCCAAGTCCACAAAGCACATGTAGACTGGTTGGGCGAACTCCCATGCTCCCTCCAGGACCCTGCTGAGGGTGTAGAGCTGGTCCAGCGTTCCACGACCAGGACGTAAACCACACTGCTCTTCCTGAATCCGAGGTTCGACTATCTGACGGACCCTCCTCTCCAGCACCCCCGAATAGACCTTGCCGGGGAGGCTTAAGAGTGTGACTCTCCTGTAATTGGAGCACACCCTCCGGTGCCCCTTTTTGAATAGGGGGACCACCACCCCAGTCTGCCAATCCAGGGGGACTGCCCCCGATGTCCATGCAATGTTGAAGAGTCGCGTCAGCCAACACAACCCTACAACATCCAGGACCTTGAGGAACTCCGGGCGGATCTCATCCACCCCCGGGGCCCTGCCACCGAGGAGCTTTTTAACCACCTCGGCGACCTCGCCCACAGAGATTGGAGAGCCCAGTCCAGAGTCCCCAGGCCCAGCTTCTTCAATGGAAGACATGTTGGTGGGATTGAGGAGGTCTTCGAAGTATTCCGCCCACCGACCCACAACGTCCCGAGTCGAGGTCAGCAGCACACCATCCCCACTATAAACAGTGTTGGTGCTGCACCGCTTCCCCCTCCTGAGACGCCGGATGGCGGACCAGAATCGCTTCAGAGCCGTGCGGAAGTCTTTCTCCATGGCCTCTCCAAACTCCTCCCACACCCGAGTTTTTGCCTCAGCAACCATCCGAGCCGCATGCCGCTTCGCCCACCGGTACCCATCAGCTGATTACGGAGTCCCACAGGCCAAAAAAACCTGACAGCATCCCTCACCGGAGGCGTCCACCAACGGGTTCGAGGGTTGCCGCCACGACAGGCACCGACAACCTTGCGGCTGCAGCACAGATAAGCTGCCTCGACAATGGAGGAACGGAACATGGTCCACTCTGACTCAATGTCCCCCACCTCCCCCAGGATGTGTTCGAAGTTCTGCCGGAGATGGGAGTTAAAGCTCCGCCTAACAGGAGACTCCGCCAGACGTTCCCAGCAGACCCTCACAACACGTTTGGGCCTGCCAGGTCTGACCGGCATCCTCCCCCACCACCGGAGCCAACTCACCACCAGGTAGTGGTCAGTGGAAAGCTCCGCACCTCTCTTCACCCGAGTGTCCAAGACATACGGCCGCAAGTCCGATGAAACGATGACAAAGTCGATCATCGAACTGCGGCCTAGGGTGAGATGGTGCCATGTGCACATATGAACACCCTTATGCTTGAACATGGTGTTCGTTATGGACAATCCATGACGAGCACAGAAGTCCAACAACAGAACACCACTCGAGTTCAGATCAGGGCGGCCAATCCTCCCAACCACGCCCCTCCAGGTCTCACTGTCATTGCCCACGTGAGCGTTGAAGTCTCCCAGCAGAACAAGGGAGTCCCCAGGAGGGGCACCCTCCAGTACCCCCTCTAAGGACTCCAAGAAGGGTGGGTAATCTGAACTGTTGTTCGGCCCGTAAGCACAGACAACAGTCAGAACCTGTCCCCCCACCCGTAGGCGGAGGGAGGCTACCCTCTCGTTCACCGGGGTAAACCCCAATGTACAGGCGCCGAGATGGGGGGCAACAAGTATGCCCACTCCTGCCTGGCGCCTCTCACCGTGGGCAACTCCAGAGTGGAAGTATGTCCAGCCCCTCCTAAGGAGACTGGTTCCAGAACCAGAACCATGCGTTGAGGTGAGACCGACTATTTCTAGCCGGAACCTCTCAGCCTCACGCACTAGCTCCGGCTCTTTCCCCACCAGCGAGGTGACATTCCACGTCCCAAGAGCCAGCTTCTGCAGCTGAGGATCGGAGCGCCAGGGTCCCCTCCACCCAACACACATTGCACCCGACCCCTATGGCCCCTCTCACGGGTGGTGGGCCCATGTAAGGGGGGACCCATGTTTCCTCTTTGGGCTGAGCCCGGCCGGGCCCCATGGGTAAAAGCCCGGCCACCAGGCGCTAGCCATCGTGCCCCCCCTCCAGGCCTGGCTCCAGAGTGGGGCCCCGGTGACCCGCGTCTGGGCGAGGGAACGCTGAATCCAAATATTTTATTCATCATAGGGGTCCACACTTTCTCTGCTCTCTTTTTCTCATGGTCTTCTCCTTCTTTCCCATCGCCCGGCTTGCCACAGGTTTGCCTGCTGTGTCTAACAGTAGCAGCAGCAGCAACCCAGACTGACAGCTCATTGGCTCATTTGGATCACGTGCAGCCTGGAGCCGGACGCTCCCCAGGGCTTTACCGTATTAACAGGAGAAGAGGAGCAAATGAAGTTAGACACTGTCATTGGACAACATGCAGTAATTTATAAATGTTTTAAATCAAGTTGGGTTCGGATTATCCAGCAGGTGGATCCGCTACTCCGTTACCTCTGGTCTAAAGGTTGATTGTTAGTTGGCGACTGGCATCCAGTCATGATCATTTGTGCTTTGTTAAATTTAGATTGATTTGTGTTTTTTTAAGTAATTTTTGTTGTAAAAAAAACACCTTCTACATGTCTTCCTATCGCTGTTCTTTAGCCTCTTTGGCCAAGCTAGTTTCCCACAAACAGCTTTTCTACCTATGTCATCGTGAACCTCAGCTCTGTCCTTGAAAGCAGAAATCTCCTCTCCTCTCATGTCGTCATATTTCTTTTTACAGCTCCTGACCGGCCATGTGATCCAGCAGAAGCTGCCACTTAGTCCCTGGATTTGAGGAGACCCAGCTTTGTGCTCTGTGACCGACAGCGATGGGTCCCCAAGGTCGCACTCTGGCCTTGACTTTGCTTGTCGGGCTTCTGTGTTTGCTGACCTGCTCATCTGATGGTTCCCTGGTGAAAGTCAATAAGGGCTTAAAGGTGAAACGAGGTCAGTCAGTCTACCTCCAGGAAGGTGACCTGCAATTCCACATTCCCGTCCAGAAGGATGTCTGCAAGGTGGAGGTAGTGCCAAACGAGCCCATAACTCAACGAGTGGGAAGACTTGTGCCTCAGGTAATGGAGCCCTTAGACAGTAGGAGCAACATGTACCAATACACTGATCATGTTTAAAAATAACATAAATATTTACATTTGATCTAACATGATGAGCCTGAAAGATTGGGTTGCACATCATTGCATGTATGTTTCACATTTCTGGTAGATTTAGATTGTTGTGGTTATTTTTCCTAAAAAAAACACATCATGGAAAAAAAGATGTATGTGGATATTTTTAAAACAAAACCTGCATTTGAACCCATGGCAAAAAACACACACATCCACACACACTTGCTTTACATGACTTTCGAGGACATTTCTTGAATGACTTGCATTCATTTTATATGGCCTTACCCAGACCCTATTACCAACATATACCTAACCTAAAATGTGATATTTAAAACAAATTTTGGAAAGAATACAAGATGCAAAACTCGATCTGAAAAAGGGAAATAAATTATACAAACATATATAAAAGAAATGAAAAAGAAGATTCGGAAAAAAAAGTAAAATGTTAAAAAAAAAGAAAAAAATGTCGTTTATGTTTTGGGGAAAAAAATGTTAATTTGAAAAATGAAATCTCAGAAAAAAGCACTGTTACACTGAAAAACTATTTTTTTTATTAAGAAAGTTTTACATTTTCATTTCTGGATTGTATTTTTTCTTTAAGATATCTAAGAAATTTTTTACTTTTTTATTTTCATTTTCAAAAAGAATTTCTTTGCTTGAAGCAATGATGGAACAAACTTAACTTCGTACAAAAAGCACATTTCCTTTATAAACCTGAATTTTTTGGCGCCATTTAAACTTTTCAACATTTCACTAAGAATCAGAAATAAACAACAAAGCAAATCATTATTAATGTTTGTGCTAATAATTAATGGAAGATTCCCTTTAATTGCTGTAGGTGTTTGACTGCCATTATCTGTCTGATGAAGTAAAGTATGTCCACAATGGCTGTCCGTTGTTAAAGGACGATACCGTCAAGCTTCGCCTATACAGGTAAAAGATTCAACACTGAAGAATTCATGCATATTTATGGGTTTTAATTCATCCTGAAAGATAAACTAAGGTTTTTTCTGAATATTGCTTCTTATTTTTTATTGTTTCTGACCAGGTTCACAGAGACAGAGACACACATGGAGGTGTTTACTCTCCATGTGGACATTATAGCGCCTGAATGCAACATCATTAAGATGGGTCCTAAATCCCTCCAGGTCTCTGAGTTCTACGGCCTCTCTGATGCTATTGATGGTAACGTGGTTTCCTTTCACTATGAAAGGAGATCCAGTCTGGAATGTAGCGTCCAGCTTAGACCCCAGGAATCCCACCTTCCAGCTCACGGCCGGCTGGTCACTGGAGACCCAGAAAGAGCCACCAAGAGAGGCGACGAGCCAGAAAGTTTCATCCACTTACAGCAGCAGCTAGGTGAGCTTTGAAAGAAGTTCTATGCTTAAAGCTTTATTAAAAAACAGGAAGCAAAACAACCTGAGGTGTAATGGCACACCTACTCTGTTTGCACCAAAATCTACCTTCCAATGTTTTGTAGGGTAGCCTTGAAAAGCGACACCAAAGAGAAACTGAGAGGCCTCCTACCTTTCTTAACTCTGATGTTAAGGAACAATAGGATTCCTTTTTCAGTCATAGGTTTCTGGTTTATAGTACAACGCCGACCATTAAGTGAAAAGGCAACAGCTTGAAGCAAAATATGTTGGTATAAGTAACAGAAATTATAATTCAATTCAGTTTATTTCTATAGCACCAATTCACAACACGTCATCTCAAGGCACTTTATCATTAATCAGATCATACAGTCATAGTTTTCTATCAAAGGAAAACCAGCTGATTGCATCGACTCATTGACTCGAAAGCAATCCCTCACACTAAGCATGCTTGTAGCGACAGCGGAGAGGAAAAACTCCCTTTTAACAGGAGGAAACCTCCAGTAAAACCAGGCTCAGCGTGAGTGGCCATCTGTTGAGGCCGACTGGGGTTCGAGGAGACACAAACAGAGATACAAAAAGCAACTGTCAACCAGCTTGACAGACGACCCCGTCCAGGAAACACACAGCCAGGCAGATGAGCTCCAAGCCAGCTCTGATGTAGGAGGATGAAAGAGAGTAGATCTAGCCAGTCACAGTCAGAGAAACAGGGCTACACTGAAAAACAGGCCAAGCTCCAACATCTAGAAACAAAGGTGTTGATGGCAGCAGCACAGCTGATATTTCTCTCCAGGATGGAGTCAGATTGAACTAACAGATTCTGCAGAGTGGGAGAATAGAGATAGAATGAAGCAGAATGATAAAAAAGGGGTCCTTATGTCCTCCAGCAGTCAAGGCCTATAGCAGCATAACTATAGAGATAGCTCAGGATAACCTGAGCCACTCTAACTATAAGCTTTATCAAAAAGGAAAGTTTTAAGCCTAGCCTTAAAAGTAGACAGGGTGTCTGCCTCACGGACTAAAACTGGTAGTTGGTTCCACAGGAGAGGAGCCTGAGAACTAAAAGATCTGCCTCCCATTCTACTTTTAGAATAATAATGCAGTCGTTTAGCCGTTACATCCAATCATCCAAAACTTCCTACAGCACATAAAATGCATGTTTAAATAGCATTGTTAGTTGAAGTTTAAAGATATTTATTTTTTTATTCCTATACATTTCATTCCAAACTGGCGGTTCATGAGAATGATTTGAGTTGTAATCTCTGGCAGTGGGTGTGATCTCATTTACCTAGCTATTGTTGAGTCTCCTACCCCGCAAGAGAACAAATGGGACTGTTTGTAATAACATAACTAATGACCAACCATGAAAGCGCCTCAAACACCATCAAAGACTCTACATAAGAGTAAGAAAAATTTAATTAAGTTTAGTGCTTAGAAAGAAGCCAAACTGGAGTCCATTCTGTGACTGAATAAGACAAAAGTAAACATTGGGACAGCTTTCAACTAATGAAGAAAACTCAGATTTGTCTGGTGAATAAAAATGGAGCTGAGATTGGTTTTGATGTTCCTTTCAGAATAATTTCAATTAGTATAACTTTTTTAATCTCAAAAGACATTCCACCTCTGAAACAAAAGAAATGGAAAGTCTCCATGGTGGACAGTGATGCTTTTTCTCTTCTCCCATTCACACTACTGGAGTCCTTTTAAGCCCAGCGTACACTGTGCGATTTTCGGGTCGATTTTCCAGTCGTGCGAGTATTTTTTCGGTCCGACTTTCAGCCTGATCGTGCGTCGTGAGTCGTGTAGTGTACAGGAGGTTACGAGCGGCGATCAGCCTCTAGTTCCTGCTAGGGTACTTCCTATAGAGTGTCCATTAATTAGTAGTGTTGGGCCAATGCCATTTTTTGGCCCCGATACCGAAACCCGATACCTGGCTGTGCAGTATCGGCCGATACCGATACCATAATAATGTAAAATAATTGCCATCATGGTTTTGTAAAGCTGCTGCCTACCTTTGTGAAGCAGGAAAAAAACTAAAACAAAGTGAATCCAGTAGAACTTTTTATTGCCTACCTGGAATGGGTGACAATAGTTTAATAAACTTTTGGCTCTCAAAATGGTATCGGTGCCCTATTTGTTGGTACTCGCCGATACTGATACCACCATTTTAGGGCAGTATCGGGGCCCCGTCCGATACTGGTATCGGTATCGGTGCAACACTATTAATTAGTCGTTCCTTTCACCTTTCACACAGTGAACAATGAGAAACTCTATCATGGGTAGTAAAGTAGATTCAGAGTGTCAATCTTTAATTTTATACAGTGTATGTCCCTTTAAATAACCTAATTGCTTTATTTCAAAAATATCCACTGGACTTGGTTTTCAAGATTTGAAGACGTTTCGCCACCTCTCCAGGAAGCTTTCTCAATTCAAATGTCTGGATCCGCAGTGAGTTTGAGTCTTATATGGACAAGGCCTTGTAATGCTTGGAAACATGCAATGGTAACCGATGAATGGGTAGTTAGTTCCATCGTTAGCCTGTAATATCTGAACCTGTCTATGATTCGAGGGGTCGGTCGTTAAAGGGGGGATTGACCGACCCCTAGAATCATAGACAGGTTCAGATATTACAGGCTAACGATGGAACTAAACGACCCATTCATAAAACATTTGAATTGAGAAAGCTTCCTGGAGAGGTGGCGAAACGTCTTCAAATCTTGAAAACCAAGTCCAGTGGATATTTTTTGAATTTTTACGGAATGACTATGACCTGGATGTCTGAGAACCTTCATCAGCTTTATTTGTTTCTTTGATCAGATAATAAAGCAAGAGCAATGTGTAAATCTGAACACTGCCTAAAGGGTCTGAAGCTAGTGACGTTCACTAAAGTCCCATGTGATGACTTCCTCCTGATGGGATTAAAGTACCAACACATAGATCCCCCGTCTCCAGATATAGACTACATTGTAATCAGACTTGACCTCAAGGACACCAGGAGTGGCAGCATATATCAGGTAATCTGGGAACTTAGTCCGACCATGTGCAAAAGGTTGTACTTTCTTTGATTTGGTTTAGACCTTTCTCTAACTTGTTATATCTGTTTTTGTTTTCTGTAGTCTGAGCAGGCCTGGCTTCCGGTCCGGATAGTTGGCGCAATGCCCAACCAGCCTCCCAAACCATCTTTCATGTCCATGTTTATCTTGGAGGTAGACCAGTTCATTCTCACGCCCCTCTCCACTGCCACATTGGACGCTGAAGATGAGGAAACTCCAAAACAGCTTCTGGTTTTTAACGTCACAAACCCCCCCAAGGAAGGCTTTATCACCCACCTATCTGATCACACTCATCCCATCTCATCCTTTACATGGCTCGATCTGAATGACATGCTCATAGCATATCAACCTCCGAATTCTTCACATTCCCAACGAAGGAATTATGAGGTAGAGCAAATTATTGTTTCAACTGTTTTATGACAAACTTTCTGTCTTGTGTCACTGTAAACTTGCAAGACTTCTTTTCTTGACAGGTAGAATTGGAGGTTTATGATTTCTTCTTTGAGAAGAGCTCATCCATAACTGTCCACACATCTGTAAGGAATGCAGATACAAATGCACCAAGAGTGTCCTGGAACATGGGTAGGTTAGGATGTTTTGATAGCTGGTAAAATTAAGTTTTCATTCACCTGATTAGGCATTTTGCATCATTTCTCCAGAAGAAAAATGAGAAGGAGATCTTTTAGTTATCAGGGCCCAGAGATTGGAAATGTGGAGTCAACAAGTCATCTCCATGTCATGTATTTAATCTACCCAGCCAATTAACCAGGTGAGTCCAATCTGCACAGGTTAATTCACGGTGAAGGTTGGACTCACCTGCTTCAGTGGGTGGGTAGAAAAAATACATGACATGGAGATGACTTGTTGACTAAACATTTCCCATCTCTGTCAGGGCCCCATTTCTATGAGACCACTAAAAGTTGAGGCGGACACCGTGTCTACTTTTAAGACATGGCTTAAAACATTCCTTTTTAATAAAGCTTGCAGTTAGAGTGGCCCCAATTGTCCTGGGACATCTCTATATTCATGCTGCTATAGGCTTAGTCTGCTGGAGGACAAAGGGACGACTTATCGTAGTAGTTTATTTAAACTCAACAAGGGATTTCTCTGATTTAAGTTTCATTGTTTTCCTTGTGTAGGTAAGGGTCCCATGGTCCAATCACATGCTTGTTAGGTTAACTAGCAACTCCAAAGAAAGACTATGCATGGTTGCCTTTTTTTGTCTTATCCTGGGATCCTCGTCCTTGACTGCATGTTTAGAAAATACCACATCTCTTATTGGGATGGACTATAGGTGGTAAGAGAATACAGAAGTAAGCAGATCCCCCCCCAAAAAAAAAACACAAAAGAAAAACAGTGATCCTAAGCTATGTTACGTGATTTTTTAAATTAAATTCAGTTTATTTCTATAGCGCCAATTCACAACACACGTCCTCTCAAGGCACTTTACTGTCCACCAGTGATTAAACGTTTTCTATCTAAGGAAAACCAGTTGATTGCATCGCCTCATTGACTCAAAGGCAATCCCTCACACTAAGCATGCTTGTAGCTAGAGTGCGAAATACGGGGGGGTCTGGGGTGGCTCGACCCCCCCCCCCCCGATTAACCCGTGAGACCCCCTGAATGCCCCAAAAGCAAAATTTAAAGGAGGTCTTAAATTGTGTAAAAAAAATTTAAAATATATTTTGGTCACTAATGGTCACTAAAATGTTTTTATGCTCAACATGTCTGGTATTTAAAATTAAAAACATTTATTCACAAAAATGTTCTGTTTTTTTTGCCAAGTATAGTATAGCTAGCCAATCCTGTGTGCGTATGCAAATTAGCCATGTGCAGGCTAAACAGAAGAAAGACATAACGGGGCAGAAGAAGTTAGTTTTCCTAACATGCACCGGGCAGCATGTTCAGTATTAGGAGCTGCCAGTTAATGTCAATCTTTTCCAGGTTATTAAGTTACATGTTTTACTTGTTACTGTTATGTCTGTTATATCATCAGAGTTTCTGTTATAATCTGAGGTACTTGTTTCACAGTGAGTCTGTAAGGTATGTCCGTTAATGAAAATTTAGATCGGTATAGCGTAACAATCGGGAGATGGGGACCCCCCCAAATATTGACAGGTATTTCGCACACTGCTTGTATCGACAGTGGAGAGGAAAAACTCCCTTTGAACAGGAAGAAACCTCAAGGAGAACCAGGCTCAGTGTGAGCGGCCATCTGCTGAGGCCAACTGGGGTTCAAGGAGACAGAAGCAAGACAATTTGAAAAGTCTTATATAGAAAAGAAACAGAGGGAAATGTAATATTTAGTAGACCGATAATGAGATGGATAGACATATGGAAGGACCTCAACCAATGCTGTCCTTTGGTTCTACTTCAACTCCTTCAGCAGCTTCAAATCAACAGAGGAATGCGAGGGAACTAACCAACATTACCCAGCATTAGACCGCCACTTTCCCTAAAAAGTTTGATATCCTGATGCAGACTCCAACTCACAACTTAAAGGAATAGTACACCCAAAACATGATTAGCCTTCATTTTCTACTCACCCCCATGCTGAACAACTCTCGGAGTACTTTTTTGATATCTCAAATGCATCTGGAGATCTGGGAGGCTTCTTGCTGTCTGCTGACATTCAAATAATGGAGGTCTATGGTGTCCGAGACAGAAAGGTCCATAAAAATCCACAAAAAACGTGTCAGTATTCCTCCATATTGCTCGTCCAATGTATTCCAAGTGTCCTGAGTGGGTAGCATCCAGAATTTACTCGAAACAAAGTCATTTAGAATGTTTTTAGAGCATAAACAGTAGTGTATAGGATTTCCTAAAAGCGCGTTCACGAGTCTACAGAAACCGCGGCAGACCAAACCAGATGAAAGTGCGCATTCAACTCGGTAAAGAACTCATGCTCTTCCTCAACACTGAAGTCCTCAGACATTTTTCTTTCGTTGTTTCTTTCTTTGCACAGGTAAACAGCACATTTCTTCTTCTACACTTGCAGTATCGGCAGAGCAGACGCTGAATGCGCACTTTCATCTGGTTTGGTCTGCCGGCTTCCGTAGCGTCGTGAACGCGCTGGCGCGCGTTTTCAGGAAATCCTATACACTACTGTTTATGCTCTAAAAACATTCTAAATGACTTCGTATCGAGTAAATTATGGACGCTACCCACTCAGGACACTTGGAATACATTGGACGAGCAGTATGGAGGAATATTGACACGTTTTTTGTGGACTTTTATGGACATTTCTGCCTTGGGCGCCATAGACCTCCATTATTTGAATGTCAGCAGACAGCAAGAAACCTCCCAGATCTCCAGATGCATTTGAGATATCAAAAAAGTACTCCAGAGTGTTGTTCAGCATGGGGGTGAGTAGAAAATGAAGGCTAATCATGTTTTGGGTGTACTATTCCTTTAAGAGGTAGGCCTACAATTAAAAAATAAGTACCCAAGAGGTATAGCCAGATGCCCATAATTGAAGCACTGGAAAGTGCCAAACAAAGGCTCCAAGCCTTGGCCAGCCGCCTAAGACAGACTTAGATAGATTTATTTTGTCATTTTGTTTACACCAGTTTAAACAAAAATAAATTTGTGGACTCCGCCCACATTCTTTTTGTGGGCGGAGTCAAAAAAAAAAGAATGTGGGTGGAGTCTTTTCTATATCTATGTGCTTTGCAAGTGGTGGTAGCATTCTAACTGAGACTCCCAGCGGTAAGCTGACTATTATTGGTCCTCAAAGCTCTTTTGGATTTAAACTCCAACAAATCACAAAATGCCTTCCCGGGAAAAGTATTGTGAACTAAAACAGTTGCGTGAGTTGAATAGGAGAAACGTTCAATACCTCTGTGGACTGAACGAGCAACTGGAAAGGGACTTACCTGAAATTGATTTTACATGTGATGCTAACAGCTGGATTCAAAATGAGATAAAGTTTAGTAAACTGTTGGAAAAAAGGGTCCAGGGGCTTCAACAAGAACTCAAAGCCCAGGAGGCTTTCCGGATGAAACAACATCAGGAAGATGAAAAAGTAGAAGCTTTACGTTGGAGAAATGCTGAACTTAAGCAGCAGGCAAAAACAGCAGAAGAACAGTTAGTCTATATAACTGTAATGAAGCTTCAGTTCAAAATTGCAAAAGCGCAGGAGGAAAAGTTAAAGAAAAACAACAAGATATTGATGGAAATGATTGAAAGCTTGACAAAAGAACTGTCATTTCAAACTAAACTGGATAAGAGTTACAGAGAGACTCAAGAATTGCTTGATGAGTTGGAGAAAGTTGAAATAAGTTTTTTACAAAAGATTCAGGAAAAAAAACAAAACTTGAAACCTGGGATGACTATATGGTTCGCCTATTTGGGAAAAAGGAAGCAACACAAGATTGAAAAACAAATAACTTCCATCATGAAGAAAATGAAGGATATGAAAGAATATCTTGATCATATTGAGCCCTATTTTAGAAAAGACCCGACGCTCATGAACAAGTTTCTGTCTAGGGCAAGGGAGACATACGAGCAAACCGACTCACAAGACAGTGAGTCAGAAATGGAAGAGGTTTCAGAGCTGTCCCAACCTGAATGGGAATCCTCCACTGATCCAGAGTTGAGGACGTCCAAATCTGAATGTGAATCCTCCACTGATCCAGAGTTGAGGACGTCCAAATCTGAATGTGAATCCTCCACTGATCCAGAGTTCAGGACGTCCAAATCTGAATCTGAAACCTCCACTGATCCAGAGTTCAGGACGTCCAAATCTGAATCTGAAACCTCCACTGATCCAGAGTTGAGGACGTCCAAATCTGAATTTGAATCCTCCACTGATCCAGAGTTGAGGACGTCCAAATCTGAATGGGAATCCTCCACTGATCCAGAGTTCAGGACGTCCAAACCTGAATGTCAAACCTTTTCTGACCCAGAATTGAGGACGATCTCTGAAGCAGATTTAGAGGAACAATCTGTGGAGACGGTGGCAGGAAAGCTCAGTTCCAGTGAAGTGTTAAGATATTACAGCATAATATTTAAAAACACATGATTGAGAGATGGGGAATTTTGTACGTATAAGCCCACTTTGTTGGGATGTGTGTGAGTAAATCACACTAGTTTATTCTTTAAAAAAGCTTGTGCATAGTTATTAACACGGCTGCATCACTGCACTGCAGGGTCCAAAGCTCACCTGCTGTGTTTCTCTGTGATGTTGGCGTGCTGTGACTGTGCATCTGTGGGTTCTCTCCCCTGTGGGCTCTGGCTCGCCCACAGGGTTTTAAAACCTCCTCGATTGGTTCACTTCGGTTTAGAAATGTCATGATCACTAGTCTTTTCTTCTGGTAACTTGCTGCCTGCTTATGCAGCTAGAAATATCTCGGTCTGTTAAGTTGGATGAACAGTAGTTTGTCAAACATCCTTTCACAGGGGTTTAGGGTAGGGATGCACAACATTGGGATTTTGGCCGATATCCGATATGCCGATATTTTAAAACTCATGTAACCGATATCGATACTGATGTTAAAGCTGGACAAAAGTATATATATATAAATATATATATAAAGAGAGAGAGAGAGAGAGATTTTTAAAAACGCGGTATCGATCTATATTACTTTCAAAATATGAAATTTCATCGTTCTGTTACAAACTCTCGTGATATTTAGCAAATTCTTGTGAGATTTTGTTAGTAAAATAGATCCATACCGCGTCAATATATCAACATATAAAAATATGGCAACATTTGGTGAATTTTCGGGGGATTTCGTAGCATAACGATGACATATAGCAATATTTAATTAGTAAAAGAGATTGATATGGTGTTTTTAAATGGCAATATATCAGCATATGAAGATATTGGGATATTTTAATGTATGAATATTTTTCCCTCGTCTTTAGAAGTTTTTAAGTCTGTAAAAAAGAAGTTTTTGAGGAAGAAGAAGTAGTATTATATATATATATATATATATATATATATATATATATATTTTTTTTTTAGACTTTAGAAACTCAGAGGCTGATCAAATATCGGGTTAGTATCGGTGGGGTGGCCGATGTCCGATATTCAGTTTTAAGGCCGATACCGATAGGGGGCCGATTATATCGTGCATCCCTAGTTTAGGGTTTTCCAGCAGGAAAGATGTGATTGGTCTGGCTTGGGAGAACAGTTAAAAATGGGCATCATGTTACTGCTCCACATGACGTGGACCAACTTTAGTGATCTGCCATTCTGGGATTTTTGGTTATGCCACTAGAGGGTTCCACACTGCGGTATTAAGTTCTCTTCCTGTTTTGACTGCTGAGCTGCGTTGTTGTTCAGGCTTCTCCGTCTTTTTATTTCTGTGATATCTCCTTATACAAGTAACTCCAACTGTCAAGAAGCACTTTAAAGCCTAGCTTGAACATCCAGGTGTTAAAATAGGCCCACCAAGACACCCCACCTAGTTGTCCTCTAACATTGCCTGAGCAGCTATGCGATTGGGTAACCGTACGCAGAAAACGTAGTCGTAGATGTCTGCCCACTGGTCGCCACTAACCCATCCATATTTCTAACCGATTTTCCCCGCTCATGGACGTACCCACTGGGTATTCACTTGGTAATGACACGCAGTTACGCCGATCGGAGGCAGTGATGGGCAGTAGCGCCGCTACATGTAGCGAAGCTATTAGTTTAACTACATGTTCCAGTAGCTTGACTGTAGCGTAGCCGCTTTATTTATCAAGTAACTTTCCAGTAGTGACGTTATTGTTTTTTTCAAGTAGTGACGTAGCGTCCACAAACGCTACAAAATCCAGGGCAAAACTAAGTAATGAAACCAGGTTTTCTATTTTTTAAACAACAATCGGAGTTATTTGTCGGACATTTATGCATTAGCCTCTATTCTGCCTCTCCTGTCTGTATCTACGAAACATGCGCATGCGTACTGCAGTGGAACTCAAAGAACACACACATGTTGTGTCACAATATCCTTGTGGGGACCTTCCATTGACTTCCATTCATTTCCCACTAATTTATATGGCCTAACCATGACCCCTGCCCTAACCCTAACCATTACCGACACATACCTATCCTTAAACCTAACCTAAACTCAATTCACACCTTAGTCCTAAACCTAACCCCCACCCCACAAAGAGAAATTTTCCTTATGGGGAACAGTTGTTGGTCCCCACAAGTACCTATGAGTCCCCAAAATGTAGCATATTCCTAGGAAATTGTCCCCACCAGGTATTAAAGACATGGCCACGCACACACACAGAGCCACACACACAGGATGGAGGAGGAGACAGGATCAGAGCGAGAAGAGCAGCCAACTGTCGCTACCACACCGCGGCTTTATCTTCAGAGATATTGAAACTTGTTGAATCCTCAGATAAAAAGTACGTGTTCAGATGTCTGCTATGCAATCCAAAAACCAAACCGTTGTCAATGTCCAGGACATTGAACACCAACCTGAGAACTCACATTCAGGTGAATCACTGATTTCCCTGCTGCAGTATGCAAGTGAAAATATCTAGCGTCAGTTTAAATCCCAACTCACTGTAGCCAAATGCTGTATGTAAATTAGTAAACCCAAAGCTTCCCACCTACCAACAAGCAGCGTGTGATGGAAAGGGACTATCTAAGAAAAAGTGTTAAAAAAAAAGTTTATGCAGTTATTATAATTGTAAAATTCGATTAGCCTGAATAATGTTCAGTTATTCAAACATGAGTGATTTTAAAGGTTCTTGGCCATAGAGAGCTCATGTGGCCAAGACTAGCCATTTGTTTTACATAGCCAAACACTCATTAAAACAGTCAACTGCAGTCAAGTTTTTGAAATAAAAATGAGAAAAATATATCAGCTTTAACTTTATTGTCGCCTTTAATTTCCAGATAGTTCAATCTGATGAGTGCCACTAACATATTCTGATTAGAGAGCAGTAGCCAAACTTAGATATTGTATTTTCATGGCCTAATTTACCAGACAGGATGTTTACATAAATCTGTTTTAAGTCTTATTTGCACAGATAAGATTTTTTAGGTATGGAGGAACAGCTCTACCGTATATAAAAATAAATACATGCTCAATAAATAAATAAGCATTCAATTAATTACCCCCAAAATACAATGAATAAATATGTAGGTAGAAATTAAATGATACAGTGAGACATAAATTTATATATATCTCTTAATTAGCTTCTTTATTTTTCACCTTCTTTTGTAAACAGTTTCATTTGTTACTTGAATCGACTGTTTAATTGAGGTCTGAAGAAGTTTTCTCAAAGGGAGACCCTAAAGAAATAAGATGCCTTTTGTAGGGTTTTGTTTTCCCTAGAGATGTCCATTGAATGCAAACTCATAGCCATGTCTCGATATGTAGAACACTACACAGTACCTTCAATTTGGTTTTAATAACAGCAGATTGTTTACTAGTTTGTCTACTAGTAAATACTTTAGTTTTTATTTTATTATGCTGATCATAAAGATATTTTTACACAGTTTTATGTGATTGGCTGATCTTTAATAAATATTTTAACCAGTGTATTAGGCTACGTTCACACTGCAGGCCTTAATGATCAATATGCACGAGACAGAAAGGTCCATAAAAGTCCACAAAAAACGTGTCAATATTCCTCCATACTGCTCGTCCAATGTATTCCAAGTGTCCTGAGTGGGTAGCGTCCATAATTTACTCGAAACGAAGTCATTTAGAATGTTTTTAGAGCATAAACAGTAGTGTATAGGATTTCCTGAAAGCGCGCACCTGCGCGATCACGACGCTACGGAAGCCGGCAGACCAAACCAACGCATTCAGCTCGGCAAAGAACTCATGCTCTTCCTCAACACTGAAGTCCTCAGACATTTTTCTTTCGTTGTTTCTTTCTTTGCACGGGTAAACAGCACATTTCTTCTTCTTCGCTTGCATTATCGGCAGAGCAGACGCTGAATGCGCACTTTCGTCTGGTTTGGTCTGCCGCGGTTTCCGTAGACTCGTGAATGCGCTTTTGGGAAATCCTATACACTACTGTTTATGCTCTAAAAACATTCTAAATGACTTCGTTTCGAGTAAATTCTGGACGCTACCCACTCAGGACACTTGGAATACATTGGACGAGCAGTATGGAGGAATATTGACACGTTTTTTGTGGACTTTTATGGACCTTTCTGCCTCGGGCGCCATAGACCTCCATTATTTGAATGTCAGCAGACAGCAAGAAGCCTCCCAGATCTCCAGATGCATTTGAGATATCAAAAAAGTACTCCAGAGTGTTGTTCAGCATGGGGGTGAGTAGAAAATGAAGGCTAATCATGTTTTGGGTGTACTATTCCTTTAACAAGTGGTAGGTCAGCGCACTCTTGTGCATAGAAGCCATCTGTGTTGCTGTCTATTTGATACCATTTATCATTAATACATTACTGTACTAGACTTTAACAGCTTTTTTTTTGAGAATACATAAAACATGATAGACCCATTTATTCAAAGAGACCTGAGAGATTGTTTCCAGTTTAAGCTTTAAGGTATAGTGCAGGATGTTTTTTGTTCTTTTGTCTGGGTGGATCATAAAAATAAGCGGTTCTCCTAATTGTCAATCATTCTGGTGACATGTATACGTAAGGCTGTCCCACGTGCCCGTCCCCATTTTCACTTACCGGCGGTGAGTCTGACATAGAGGAAAATTTGCAAATCTTCTTTTGGAAAGTGAGTCGTTTTCTCTCAAGAACGGGTACAGAGTTGTGCATGTGCAATCTTTTGGGGGGGCGTGGAGACTTTGGGTCTTTTCAAAAATTTGTGAAAATCCTCCACTATATCTTTAACCTTCATATTTTGTTGAGCAGGTCTTAGTCTGCTGGAGGGTCAGTCTCGTCCGATAACGTGGGACCAATTGCAAATCGTGGATAATGACAATCTGAATGTAGTTCGAGTCATCACTGTGGATGGCCTCCTGCATGGACACCTAACTGTAAGAGGTACTAACACACCGAAACACTGACCTTATGAAATTTCACCTGTAAACAAATGAGTACCTGCTACTGAAAGTCAATTCAAATCTGATGCATTTTGATTTAACAAACCTTTTCTGGATTATTCTATCCATACCATAGACCCTCATTCTACATGAAAAATAACATTTTCTTGAAATTGGTAAATCAGCTTTTGTTAAACTTTCCAATAGCGTAATAGTATTCCTATTTAATATCTTTGAACAACATATCTTTGTATGTTTGTTAACTTATCAACTGCACAATTTTATCCTTATCAAAGCTGGTGCATCTATAGTCCTTCAATTTGAGTTGACTCAGAACACAATGATGCAGAATCCTAGATTATATATGCTCTATTGAAATGTATTCACCAGTTTTCTTGTTCTGCCATTAATCCAGGTGGAAAGGGTTTCATGTTCACCATCAATGACATAAAAGCAGGAGTTGTCTGTTATCACCATGATGACAGCGACTCCACAAAGGACTTTGTCATTTTTCGCATCACCGATGGCCGCCATCAGACCCGACACAAGTTTCCCATCAAAATTCTCCCCAAAGATGACAGCCCTCCGTTCCTTATAACCAACATGCTGGTGGAGGTCTTGGAGGGCCAGACCACCCTGCTCAGAGGCTCCACCCTCAAGGCTTCAGACATGGACTCTAGTGATGACTATATCCTCTTTAATATCACTCGCCTCCCGCAGGCAGGAGAGGTCATGAAAATCCCAGGACCAGGGCTGGCAGGTCAGGAAGACTGACCAAGTTCATCTCTGATCTTATATTGTGTAATGTCTTTAACATCCTGCTTGTTTTGATTTCTGTTCAGGGTACCCCGTGAGCCGCTTCCTTCAGAAGGACCTTTCCCAGTCCATTGTGTACTACAGACACCTTGGGAACGAGGTGTTTGATGACTCATTTGAGGTTGTTCTGTCTGATTTCCATGATCCCCCTAACCTTTCAGAACCTCAGGTGAGTGATACTGACACATCTTTACCTCAATGGTACCATGCATTACCTGACCAGATACTGTGTAGATAGGTGGTAAATGAATTCCATATCACAGTGAAAGTTCTCAGTCCTCCTGAACCATGAAGACATTAAACAAAGTTTTACAGAATTCCTTCATAGTTGGATATCTATGCCCCCATTTAGAACACCCTTTTAAAACCATGCTGAGATCGGTCCGAGAACAATAACCGAGATAACTGTTGAGTGTAAATGGCACGCACAACTGAACCTGACCGCGGCAGACACAACCGACCCACGCTAACATGGTACTAGTCCATCAGTAGGGCACAGCGCTGTTCAGTTGTGGCTCATTTCTCAGAGCGCATTAGTAGACCGCATCATTTCCTTGCAGTCAGCCTCTTTAATTGTGAAAATTTAAAGACATTGATAAAGATACTAGCTCCCCCACGATTTCCAGTGATGATTATGCTTAGCAGTTTGATAAGCCTTAATGTCTGTCATTGTTTCCTGTGTCTGTAAGCCCTGATCAGACTATCACTTGTCGTATCCACTTCCCAAAAGCCCATTCTGTAAAGTAAATTCTCCAAAGGCTGACTCTTTTGCCTGACTCTCCGCAACCTTCCTAAACGTCACGGGTGCCGCCATGTGATTTGCTTGTTTACGTCAAGAAAGCAGTAGTACCGTAGATCGTCACTAGGAGGCAAGGAACCGTGCTAGCGTGGTGTGTAAATGGTCGTAAAGAACCGAGCTCTGCACAGTTAACTGATCAAAGCTCGGCATGGATCGGATTTCAGAGGGTAGTGTAAATGGGGCTTGTGAGGTTATTCTACTCTATCCATCCAATGTGTATTCCAGCTACATTCTTCAACTATGAACAAATATAGAATGAAGGCAATTAACAGTAATAAAATAATCTGTCAGGTAATGTGAAGTTTTTTTTGGAAAATACAAACCTTATAGAGCAAGGATGTCAAAATAGTTCCAGAAAGGGCAGTGTGGCTGCAGGTTTTCTTTCCAACTAAGCAATAGCAAACCAGACTCCAGTCACCTCATCAAGTCATCATGTTCAGATTTGACTCACTTGATGAGTTGATTTGAGTCTGGTTTGCTATTGCTTGGTTGGAAAGAATACCTGCAGCCATACGGGCCTTTCTGAAACCACTTTGACAACCCTGCTATAAAGAAACAGTCCTAGCTTCATTTAGACCCAGATGATTCTAGCCCTAAGGCAGCAGCACTAACTCTATTCTGTATGAAACACATAAGCCAAACCTGTAAACACAATTCACTTTTTTAGCATCTGGGATTGACATCAGCAATAATAGAGATATCATGGCCAAATATTCCTAGATAGCTGAACTATCTTGGCAGAGAGGGAAAAGATCCCTTTTCGTTTTAACAACATAAAATTGTGGTTCGTGCAAGTTGTCTGTCAATGTATAAAGGTGGTCATTTGGAGTTTAAACGGCTTTTTCGACCAGTGGTAAAGGGGTAATAGAGATGAGTTCGGAGAATCCCCCACCAGGAGGAGCCCTTGGGGCAGACCCAGGACTTATTGGTGATGTTCAGTCAGTAGAATGGATTGAAAAGGCCTCAATTTCCTTTTAGATGAGCAGGAAGGTGTTGTTTCTACTAATGCTCACTATAACATATTATTCATAGGATAGTGTTGCTAATATAATGATGAATGTAATTATAATGGAACTTTATTGATCTTATATTGGAGAAAGTTACCTCTGCATTTAATCCATCCCCTTTGGGAGCCGTAGACTGCCATCAATTTAAGGAGTTAAGGGTTTTGCTCAGAAAGCCAGAGTGGCAGTCTGTGGGGTGGGTTTGGAACTCACAACCTCAGAATTCCAAGCTCTATGCCTTAACCACTAGCCCTCCAATCCCCTCTGATGCTTAGGTCAGGCTAAAGAACCTTTACTGGGCTATTGCTCAATCATTGAAGTAGCCATTTGTGTATAAACGTCAAGAAGATATGAATGTAATTGTATTTTTCCTGTTTTAGTTTGTAGCTGACAAAGCGCTGTCTATCTTCAGGTGGTCGTGGTTCACATAGCCTCTGTTCCAGACCAACCACCAAAGGAGGTTCCTGGTTCCAGGCGTTGTCTTGTGGTTAAAGAAACAGAAATAGCCCACATCACACGGCAACAGCTTCACTTTGCCGACCCAGAGTCGCCAGACAGCGAGCTCACTTACACAGTTACAACTCCACCTTTCTTCTCTGGTCACTACAGGTTAGTTTATTGTTGGCCTGCACTGGTATATGGGTAGAGAGCATCTTTGTCAGACTTGTGTTGTTTTCTTAATTAGCAGCGGTTCAGATGCGGGAAGGTTATTCTTGGTTGACAGCATACCCAAATTTACCAAAGATTCTAATGCACCAGTCCTCAGACTCTTCACACAAGTAAATGACCCTATTCTTAGCGATTTCATTATTCTGTGTGCTATGTGTTTCACTATAAAACTCTTTTTAACACTTTATTCTCTCCAGCATGCAGTGAACTTTATGAAAGTAGCCTACATGCCTCCAATCATGGACATCGGCCCTCACCCTCAGTATATCCAGTTTATTCTGTCTGTGACCAACCATCTGGGAAAAACAGTCACTGGGATCTGCTTTAATATCACTCTAATGCCAGTGGACAATCAGCCACCAAAGGTGCAATCAACAGCTGTCTACTCTCTATCCCACGTGGGAACTCTCACTTGTAGAAATGTTATGAATACTTTCTGTTTCAGGTTATCGCCAACCTTCTGACTGTAGATGAGGGAGGGGAGTCCTTGCTGGGCCCAGAACACTTGCAGGTGTCAGATGTTGACTCTCTGCCAGAAGCATTGCGGGTTGAGCTCCAAAGGGGACCAGAGCATGGCGTTCTGCACGTTGGTGGCCATCCACTGACACCAGGCCAGAACTTTACACTACAGGACCTGATCAGTCGGAGGGTTAGGTCAGACATCATGCTTAATTATACCATGCGTGATTGTGCTAGTCAAACCTAAAAAAAACTTCTTCACTCTGTAGATAGATAGATAGATAGATAGATAGATAGATAGATATATTCCTTGCAGACCAAAAAAATATATATACTTCCTAATTAATTTTGCTATTTCTAACATCCTCAGCTATTCAATTCAATTCATTTTATTTCTATAGCCCCAATTCACAACACATGTCATCTCAACGCACTCTACAGTTCAACCAGATCATCCAGTCAAACTGATTCAAAGTTTTCTATCAAAGGAAAACCAGTTGATTGCATCGACTCATTGACTCGAAGGCAATCCCTCACATGCTTGTGGTGACTGTGGAGAGGAAAAACACCCTTTTGACAGGAAGAAAGCTCCAGCAGACCCAGACAAGGTGTACTGAGGCTGACTGGGGTTCAAGGAGACAGAAGCAGACATAGAAAGAAGCAGAGATACAAAAGGCAACTGTAAACCAGTTCAACAGCAGCACAGCTAATATTTCTCTCTAGGATGGAGTCACAGCTAAACAGAAACAGATCAGATGAAGCTACTATGAGAAAAAAGCAGAGTTCATAGTGTTATGAGATTGAACTAACAAATTCTGCAGAGTGGGAGAATAGAGATAGAATGAAACAGACTGATGAAAAAGGGGTCCCTATGTCCTCCAGCAGTCTAAGCCTATAGCAACATAACTATTCTAACCCGTCTACTAGGATGTCCTTCTCTTTATGCCCCCACTGCTGTTTATCACCTAACAGACTCTGTTTTTGATCACATCTCAGCTTCTGATGCTAAAGGTTCAGCTACACTTACTCTGAATATATTAGCATTCTTTTCTGAGATGTTGCTGCATTTGCTTAGAGATACTCAGCCTCTCTCCCTCTGGAATGATTTATTTAGCGGACATGACTCCGGTCGACTAGAGTTTGCTTGAAAAATAAACCAACGGGTAGGGTCTCTTATAGCAGACACATAAGTTTAATAAAACTGAAAGATAAATAATCTTATTGTACATGGATTTATGAGGTAAAACAGATTGGCACTCCCATCTGTTTGTGTTTTAACGTTAAAATATTTCTAATAAATTAATTGAAAATAAACGCGTTAAAGCTACAGTGTGTAATAATTACAGGGGTATACAGTCAGAAATGTAATATATTATACATAACTATGTTATTTATCATCATCTACGAGCTCAGCCTCTTAACCTTAATATTTGCGTTGCCTTAGAATTCGTTATTTATAATTACATAGGAGCGGGTCTCGCAGCCATGGAGGCAGACATCTTTGCGCTACGGCAGCGCAGAGCCAACAAACTAGCGATTGCGAGATCGCCCATTACGCTCGAAAGTAACTACGGCAAGTTGAGAGAGATGAACTGAGACGGTACTGAAATCTATACCCTACACAGACTAATGAAATACTATCTGTAAAATTATCTATGTAAACAAACCTCATCACTTGAGAAGGTAGGTGATGCGGACGTCGTGGAAGACATTTTGTCCCATAACACTCGCCGTACTAAGCGGTGGGGGGGGGGGGGTGTTCATGTTGCTGCGGTCTGCAGTCTGGACATTAGATGTCGCTGAAAATTACACACTGTAGCTTTAAGTCCAAAACCACAAAAATAGACAAAAGCTCGGACTATTCACAGTAACTCCTGCTAATTTTGTTTTGCAACCTTCTAAGGCAAGGCAGCGCTCTTTAAATAGAATTCAACTTTATTGCAATTGCATTGCTACAAGTACAAAGCAAATGTAAGGGTTAAGGGTCTTGCTCAGGGACCCAGAGTGGCATTCCATGTGAGTGGAGCTTGAACTGTGAACCTTTTAGGAGCCAAACACAATGGCCTAACCACTAGGCCACCACACTTTGCTGTAATAGCCAAATACATGCTTTTCGTTCCGCAAAAGTCGCCTAGCAACGCTCATGAGCCCCCCCTTTATATAGAGATAACTGATGTAAATCCTTCACTGCAGGCAATAAATGACATTTTGTGTGAAGGAACCTTAATTTTTTTTCTAAGAAGTTCAAAGAAAGTCCTAACCTTAAGGTATGTGAACCACTATTTTGCTGATTTGTTCTCGCAGGTACAATCACGACAGCTCAGAAACTACAGAAGACACCATTGAGTTGAGAGCAACAGATGGAACTAATTCAGTCAGTTTCGCTCTGCCCGTAAAGGTAATTTTCAAAATTGGGGAAGACCTACCTGTTAATATTGCTATTAGATGATCATCCATTTATGTGCCACTGAATAAGGAAATCGACATATTTGTTTACAGGTCATACCTATCAACGATGAGCTCCCGGTGATGGTTACTGGTTTGAACCCAGTTCTCAGGTGTCCGGAAGGAGAACAAATAGTAATCACTTCAGAGTACATCTTTGCCACTGATGTGGACAGCGATAACAGAAGCCTTGCCTTCCTGATTGCCCGGCTGCCCTACCATGGGGTGGTTCTGCGAAATGGTGTTATTGTAGATCGCTTCATCCAAGCAGACATTACTGCAGGAATCATTGCGTACAGACACACAGGTAAACCGGCAGTGTTTGGTAGTAGACTTGTAGACAATGTACTATTTTTCAGAATTGTAGAGTGCCATTTTCTCTTTTTGTACTTTGGAGCACAAGGGTAGGAAATAATGGCCGCCTTTTTCAATGGGGCTACATTGTTTCATGCAAAATGCAATGAAGAAGTAACAGTATTAAGAAGAACATCAATTTGTCAAAGGGAAGAGATCAGACTGCTTACCTCAGAATAACTTCTGCAAGACCAAGGAAATTCAAAGTGTAACTAATTATTTAAACCCTGTCACAGCATTTTCTAACGCTGGAACAAATATGTAAGTTTAGTTAGTTTAATCTAACAGGGTTATGATTATGTATGTCACACTTTATTTTCAGAATCAATGTCATGTGCCATGTGATTGAAAGTATGACTATCAATGAGGGTGGGTGCACAAATGTTTTGAGCACAGTTGTTTTTCTGCTTGTTTCAGGGCTGGAGATTGGATTAACTCCTCGACATGACACTATCACGTTTGTCATCTCTGATGGGGAAAATGAGACATCCGCTTTGTGCTGTGGCAGGGAAACTCCCACCAGAGGCAGAAGCAAGACTCCTCAGACACGGGACAGCTTGCCTGTCTACGACCTCCATATCACAGTGTTTCCTGTTGACAGTCAGCCACCCTCACTGGAAACAGGTGGGCTTAAGACAACATCTTTCTGCATGGGTTGTAGGTGCCCCCCAAAAACTAGATGCCATTTAGACATTGGTTTTTAGGCAAAATGTGGACGGACCATCATGGTCTTGATTTAGTCCAGAAATAGTTGTTGAAAATTGGGCTGTGTTTGGTCTGTCTCATTTTGTCCCACTCCAGTCCAATAATAGACAGTGAAAAGCCATAATTTTTTGATGATTTAAGATGTTGAGATCCCATTTTTAATGTCTTTAACATTTTTTTTTAAATTATGGCTTTTCACTTTTCAACCAAATTTAGACACTATCATTGGGGTGTAAATCAGATCACCTTTTCAATGTCCTTTCAACCATTTTTTGCACCGATTAAGTTGTGTCCTGCTGTCCTAATCGCCATCATCATGCAGGGGGCTAAGATATCTTGCCTGGTCAGCCAGGCCTACATTACTTCTAAAACCCACATTTACAGAGGCATAGACCAGTATCGGGTATTATAGGCTAACAAAGACCTCAACAAGTCCCCACTACTAAGGGGCGGACCTGTTCTCCGGTTCAAATTGCATGTTTTCTAAGCCAAAACAAGGCTTTGTTGGTGCACTCTATAAAGCTTGGAACTCAACACTAATTCTGACACTTTGAATTGAAAACGCTTCCAATTCCATTGGTCTGTTTTTTAACATTTTTGGAATGGCTATGAAACTGGATGACAGAGAATTTTCACCAGCAAATACCAAAAACAGAGTCCAGACACAAAACAAGCCACCAAAGTTGGGCAAGGACAAAAACATTCTCTGAACCCTTGAAAAACCGATCCATTCCGAGAACGGTCCGAGTTCTGACGCCCGTTTACACATCACGCTATCTCAGTTCCTCGACTCCTCGCCTCCTAGTGACGATCTGCGGTATTACTGCCAGTATTGAAGGAGGAAATCAAGCAGTTGGTGGCGGTAATGCACCAAAAGTTGTTTGCCAAACGCCATAAAACACAAGAAGAAGACGAAGAAGGAGGGAATCAAGCAATAAGCTAAATTCTTATTAATTTTAGTAGATTTTGTATGAATTGTTGTTTTGTTTGTGTTCCCAGGTGAGATCTTTAAGGTGGATGAAGGTGGGACGGCCCAGATAACTGCTGCCCATTTAAGGGCCTCTGACATGGATACAGTCCTAGACCAGCTTGTTGTTAGTTTGATCTCTCCTCCCCAGTTTGGCTACATAGAAAATGTCCTCCCCAGCCCTGGCTTTGAGAAAAGCAACACAGGCATAAGCATAGGTAAGCATTAGGATGTGTCGAGTTTAATGAAGTACAGTGGAAATAAGTAGTTTCATGTGTTTGGTGTTAACCCTCATTTCCCCAGCTTCTTTTCTATACAAGGACATCACCAAGGGTTATATTAACTATGTACAGTCCAGACACCTGGGGATTGAACCCACTGCTGACCAGTTCATGCTTTGTGTCTCGGATGGCAAGCGCAGCTCTGCTAACATCCCTTTCTACATTATAATTAACCCAACAAATGACGAAATTCCTGAATTTATGGTACAAAACATCACGGTAAGTTTACTGAATTTCTTTCCTATCCAAAACGTCTCAATAAACACCTTTACTTAGATATTTTTTCACTGAAACACATGTAAAATACATTGACTTGCTGGTTCATTTTCTTCCTGAGGTACAAGAAGGAGAAATGAAACACCTGGACACATCTGTGTTTCATGCGATGGACCTAGACATCCCCAAGAATACCCTGCTCTTCTCTGTGGTCAGACCTCCTCAGCATGGAAGCATCATCCATCACAGCGATGGAAACCCAATCATAAAGAGACAGGAGCCTGACCTATGGCCTTCTGTGGCTGCCTTTACTATGAAAGATGTCAAAAAGGGTACATTTTGCTAACCTGACTCCGCCAGATGCATTTGCTCCGCATATCCATTTGGAAACCTTCCATAGAAGTAATTTTGGGAAGGGGCAAAAATACTGGTTAGCTGATTGGCCTATGTTGGTGATAGACGGGCCAAATAAACAAATCAGATCAACGAAGCATATGACGTACTAACAGAGCGACAATGAAAACACAACCACAAGCCAGGCTACTCTTGCCGAAACCAGTCGGGAGAAGAGCAAAAACATCTTTTCCTCTGAGAAAAGCCTCCAGAGCAGTGTTTTGCTCTTCTTTCAATGAAGAAATACTCTGTAATTCCGATAAAACTTGCTCGATAGCCACGTTAATGCTAGTTTCATCGGCTGAAGCCGCCATGTTCTTTAGACTGAACGGTCGCGCTTCTCAACCCTCAACCCTCAATCCTCAACCCGCCCCAAAGCCAACGCTGATTGGACGTTCGTTTGGTGAACGGCTCCTAATTTTCTTCAATGGAGAGTCTCCAGACTGACTAGCGAGCGAAATCTTGAGAGCTCGTGAGATCAGGATGGTCTCACGAGGCTACTGTCTTGCGTCCTGTCCACCCCCAGCGATCATCTCAACATATCGTCCTGCCCATCAGGGTCCGTTGTCACTGCCCATTGGAGTGGTGTTTATTTCACTTTTACAACATTTTCTGTTTCAAATGGGAAGGCTGCCACTTTTTTAATAATTTAAGAATCATATACCTTTGGCAGGTAATCATCAAAGCAAAAACTAAGCAGTGTAAAGGTGTTTAAAGCTACCATGTAGTTCTTGGGCAGTTTGGAGATGATCAATAAGCAGAATTAATTAGGCCCGCTGTGGTTAGATGTTATAGCTGAACTTCTTTTTATTGTACGTTCTTAATTCTTCAACCACAAAACAGGCTTAAATCTGATAAAAAGGGACTTTCGCTTAGCTTTTTAAAGATGTTTCAGCATCTCTTCAGGAGTCTTTCTTAATTCTGTCAGTTCACAACAGAGCGATGTGAAGTTGGAGTGCTGATGTTTTAAAGAAACACGTAGGTTCATTTTTCTGCCCATTCTTTTGTTGTGCATGGCTTTTGTATCTTATCATGAAAAGCATGTTTATGTAACCTGTTTGGTGTGAGTTACAAGACTGAAACCACTTGAAAGCCGAAACCACAATCCTTCACTCCTGTTTAGTGATGGATTTTTCTCTTTTAGCAAAGATAGCTTTTTTCACCCATCTTTTAAACCATCTGTCCTCCCATTTCCAAAATGTAAATATTTTGTTTGTCATTACAATTTGAGGGCTGCATGATGGTGCAGTGGGTAAGACTGATGCCTTGCAGCAAGACTGTTCTGGGTTCAATTACTGGCCTGCAGTCCTTCTGCATGGAGTTTGTATGTTCTCCGCATCCATGCTTGGGTTCTCTCCGGGTACTCCGGCTTCCTCCCACAGTCCAAAAACATGACTGTTCAGTTAATTGGCTTCTCCACATTAGGTGTGAGTGTGCATGGTTGTGTGTCTTGCCCTGTTAAAGACTGGCGACCTGTCCAGGGTGTACTCCGCCTCTCACCCATAGACTGCTGGAGATGGTCACTGGCCCCAATGCGACCCTGAAAAAGGACTAAGCTGAAAGAAGTTGAATGGGTGGATTTCAGTTAAATCCAAATTAATCCAATTTAAAAATACTTCCTTAATGCCAAAGGGAAATTAAATAAATTGTGTGCCCTTTGGTCTTGAGCCACAAGTATAGAGCTAACTCTGGCACAGAGCGACTGGCTCTGCTTCGCTATGCAATGCATATGTGTAGTTGTTTAGTTTCTCTAATTTTTGCTTTGTTTTAGGTATTCTTTCTTTGTGGAAAAAAAGAAATTTTTTTTCTTCGGAGTTTCTTTTTGGGATTTGAAATTCACTGCTATGTTATATTTGCAATGAATTGGAAAAAGACTTAAAAAAAATTGAGCAAAAGTCCAGTTGCCTCTGATTCCAGCCTGTTTTAGGGTTTTATGTCCAGATGATGGACGATTTACACAGACTTGTTGGATGTTTCCATGACTCGGGTTTTGATCGTTTTCCCCATTTTCCATCAGGTTTGGATCTGATGTATCTCCATGATGACAGTGAAAACATGATGGACAGTTTTATCATTCAGTTGACTGATGGCAAACATCAGCTAGAGAGACGGGTGATGGTGGAAGTTCTACCAGTGAATGACGAAGAACCTCATCTTATCAGGTTTCGTGAACGTCTGGTTAACAATTTTTGTGAAAAGTCAGTTCTCATGCGACCTTTTAGAACAAAAGTGACCCCTGTGTTCTTCTTGTAGGAACAATGGGCTTGAGGTGAAACCGGGAGAAGCTAGGGTTATATCCAGCGTTACATTGTTTGCTGAGGACAAAGATACCCCCTCTACAGAAATCATGTACATTTTTGAGAGCGTTCCAACACAAGGAATACTACAACTACAGGTAAGAATAAACATTTCAAAGCTGGGTCCCCTGTTGTGGCCACATGCAATACTGTTGTCCTTTTGTTGCCTCAGTCCTTTAGGAAATATTACAGGCTAAATTCTGTTTAATCTTTTATCTCCCTTGTCAACCTCCAACTTCCATTCTACATGCACTTCTGGTAAGAAATCAACTTTTTATGTGTTTTAGGAAGGCCAGAATTGGGTGACACTTACAGCTGGGAGAAGGTGTACCCAGGACATGGTTGACATGAACCTTTTGCGTTATATACACACTGGCCATCATGCCACTAAAACACAGGACTTCTTTGTTTTCCACTTGATGGATGGAAAGAATCAGTCACCACCACAGCACTTCCAGATTTCTGTCAGAGATCTGGAAAAAGGTACTGGAATTTAGCATTAGATGTAGAATTACTTCTCTTCTCTTGTTATTGTTCTGGCTACCGGTACACATGAACAGCACTGTTATAAAAAGTCTTTACGAAACTAAGTCCTTGTAGAAAGCAATAATTACAGTATATGAATAAGATATATGGTGCCTTATTTGATAGCGTTTAAGCATATCACTACTTTAATTAACAGGGAAGTTCTAAACTTGATTTATGCTTGCCGCATTTGCAAGTTCCTCATGGCCACATTATGTTATTTTGGGCTTCAACACCCCTCCGCATGGACGCCCTAGGGTCAAAATGTAAGCTTGGAGAACCTAGGAAAATTTGTAAGTATGCGGAAGGGTCAACGCAGAAAACATGGATAGTGAGGAGTACTTCCTGCTGGTCAGGGTTTACGGTCCGTGGTCCCAAAGGGAAAATTGGCCATCAGTTGACTTTCGAAGGCTGAAGAAAGCTAGCCTGGGTGCCATTCCGAACTTAGTCCCGCCCACAACGTTTGAGGTCGGGAAGTTCGGTCTGGCATTGCTCAATAGTAGCGCGAGTATGCTCGCACAATATCTGGCAGGCCAATCAAATTGTCAGGGCGGCCTTATACGATGATGGACAGATGATCAACAGTAACGTAATCAACCACGTCACCAAAGCGCGCTTGGGTGACAACAACAATGGCTGCCGCTGGAGAGTTGAGGTGAGTAGATTCTGCTATTAGGTCTGTTCTAAAAGATATCGACAGCAAGTTAATTTTAAAAGAGGAACAGAGAAACGTGATCAAGGCTCATCTTCTTATTCTAGGCGTGCAACTGCACGCTTTGATTTTTGTTGACAACAACTTTGCTTCGCCTAACATACGTCACGCACTCCGTTGCTCTTATTGGTTGTAGGTTTATCCAATTGAGTGCAGAGGCATTTTTTTTCCTGGTTCGTTCGAAACACGCCCCATAATCACAGCTCTATGGAGCAGTATCAGACTCATATTCTGACTAGAATTGAGTAGGACTACGTCAGGCTAGAAGAAAGCATGAGACATGACAGAATTAGACCAAGTGTCCCCAGTTGGGGACTCGTGCTGACACTTTGGCACCCATGCATCCTTCACAAAAGTAAAATCAAACAGCAGTAGGGTCTTGTGGTAAATGAGGGGTGTAAAAGGCATGATGTGTGGCCATTTTGCCTCTACACCCATCCCCTTGGTTTGGTATCGAAATACAATGACTTCTGGCTGGTAACCTATCATTCTTAGGGATGCATTGGGTTGGTTATGAACAATTGGGACATTGCTGGACTCTGTTGGGATCTCTCCCTTGGTTCTTCTAAGTTTGTGAAACAATAGTGGACCCTGTTTTGGACATATGTGGCCTGCTTGAAAGGCTTCAAGACCCACGATTTGCTCCAGAAATCTTTCTCAGGTTGATGGTTGTACATTTTAAAACTTGTTTTAGGTCAGTTCTAGCATTAACTCTTAACGTAGGTGAGGATTTAGGAGGGAGATACTCCAGGACACCATGGCTTTCTTAGAATGATTTGATAACAACCAACAGCAAAGAAACATTAATTAATTAAGTTTTCTTTCCTTATACAGACAGACTTCTAATTGGAACCTCTATAACTTCCTACTTGTGCTTTCAGGAAACATTGCCATCTTTGTGAAGCCGGTAAATGTCAGCCGAGGAGACCGTGTGGTTCTTACCACCGATGTGCTGCTGGCCACAGATGACACAGACAAGCCAGAGGAGCTTCTATACGTTATCACCAGCCCACCTGCTCACGGACACATAGAGTACATCAAACATCCAGGGGTGATTATATCCACCTTCAGCCAAATGGACATAGCAGCAAACCTTGTTGCTTACGTCCACGACAACAGAGGAGAAAAGGCAACAGAAAAGTTTCAGTAAGTCTGAATACCTTTAAGTTTTAGCAACTTTCCATGACAAGTCAAAATACAAAAAGGGAACAAAATCTTTAACATTTAAGTTTTGTTTAAGCGGCATACACTATATGAGTTTTTGCAAGTTTCGGGCCGATTCTCCTTTTGTGCAAAAATGTTTTTGATCGGGCCCAGCTTCAGCCTCATCATGCTTCATGCTTCGAGTATTATACAGGGGGTAACGAGGGACAATTAGCCTCTCACAACCACCTCTTGATCAGGAATCGTAAGGTTGGGAGAAAATCAAACATGCTTGACATTCAATCGGCCCTTGTGAGGTGTTCTTAGACAAATTCAATTCAATTCAGTTTATTTCTATAGCGCCAATTCACAACACATGTCATCTCAAGGCACTTTACAGTTCACCAGATCATCCAGTCAAATTGATTAAAAGTTTTCTATCTAACGAAAACCAGTTGATTGCATCGACTCATTGACTCGAAGGCAATCCCTCACACTAAGCGTGCTTGTATCAACAGTGGAGAGGAAAAACTCGAAAAACGTTAGAGATTGAACTAACAGATTCTGCAGAATGATGAAAAGGGGTCTCTGTCTTAAATCCTGCTGTTGAACAGAACTACAAGCCAATTTACCCGAACCTTGCGTGCTGCTCAGAGTGCAGTTCTCCTTCTTCCTGAGTGACGAGTCCGACTAGCGCTTTCTCTAGGAGGTGAGTCCGAAATGTCGTTTTTGGACGTACAGTGTGAGCCAGTAGATCACATCCGAGCGTCAGGCCGCACAGTGTAGGAACATACATCGTGAGCTGTGAACTTTCAAACCCTGTGGTTGTGTCGTACAGGTTCAGCTATAGCTGAGTACAACAATTGAAAATATTATACAGGGTACGCCCGGTCAACAAAGAAAACTCACAAACACGATCCATCTTTAGCTTGTCGTCATCCTCATGAAGAAAAGAAGCGTCAACAAAATAATTTAATCATCACTGACTAAAATGACACTGCACAGACTACTCGTAACCTCCCGACTTAACTAGACAAAGTTTTGGTCCAGATCCTGTATGCTAATACCCGGTCTGTTGTGTGTTTTGACAGGTTTGTTGTAAGCAATGGTAAGACTAGTCGACATGGAAGCTTAGAGCTGCATGTGGAAATGGTGGATCGTGTTCTGCCATCACTGACGTCCAACAAAGGCCTCCAGGTCCCTCAGGGTTCCACCATGATCCTTGGCCCAGACTGTCTCTCTCTGTCGGATCCTGACACTCCACCTGGTGCCCTGACCTTTTCTCTCCACCAGCCTCCGCAGTATGGGACTCTTCTTTTAGCTGGTGTTACACTGACTGCTGGCTCAAACTTTTCGATGAAACACATCAAGGAGCTGGAGGTGACATACAGACATGACGGGGGACCGTCTCAGATCGACCGGTTTGCTTTCACGGCCTCTGACACATCCAGACGAGGTTTTTTGTTAGATGGAAAGCTGCAAACGGAGCCAGTGTTTTTCACCATTCAGGTGGGGAAAAGAAAAATATACAGGTTATGAGTTAAATTGATTTTAATTTGGTTTTGCTGCCATTTCCTTTCAGTGTGGGACTCCATAATGGAGAGCTATAATAAATATGATTTGGCACAAACATTTCTGGTTTATTTTCAGATCAAGCCTTTAGATAAATCTTCTCCAGAAGTAATGAAGCTACTCCCACTTTGGAAAGCAGAGCTTTTACCCGATGGCAGATATGGGATTTTCCTGACATCTCGAGAGCTTAAGGCTCAGGACAGAGACAGCAGAGAAGAAGAGCTCATATTTTGGATAGTTCGTTCACCTTATTTTGGCTACCTTGAAAACATTACCACAGGTCAGTATAACGATGTCATTCTATCCACCCTGCATGATGCTGGTCAGTTCACTACTTTGCCTTTTGGTTGTTATTTAATTTATGTAGGGTACCATTAAAAGGGTCAGCCTTGGGACCTTACAGTTCTAAGGGATTAATTCTGGTTAATTCAAATATTGATGTAAGTCAATAATTCGAGCACGCTTGTAGCGACAGTGGAGAGAAAAACTCATAAAACCTCCTGCAGAACCAGAACCAGGCTAAGCCTAAGCGGCCATCTGCTGAGGCTGACTGGGGTTCAAGGAGAATGAAGCAGACATAGAAAAAACAAGCTGAGATGCAAAAGGCAGCTATTAACAAGCTCCACAGGCGGCCCCCTCCGGGAAACACGCAGCCAGGCAGACAAGCTCCGAGCCAGCTCCCATGTCAGAGGATGAAGAGAGAACACACTGGAAAGATCTAAATCTAAATAAGTATTTTTTTTCTCAAAATAAGTGCATCTGTTTCAAAACTGAGAAGGCAAGTGAGAGACCTCGCCAATATGGAGGATAAAAAGTGCCAAAATTAAATAAATAAATACAGCATTAAATAAATCATTAAATGTGTCAATAATTAAATGTGAAATGTGAAAATAAATAAATGAGTCATTCATTAATTAAAACCACGTCACTAATATAAAGTGCAACAAATAAATAAATAAATACAGCGATAAACAATTAATTAAATGTGTAATTCATTAAATAAATAAGGAATTAAATATATAAATGTGTCATTAATTTAATAAAATATGTATTCATTTTATTAAAAATATATACATAATTATTTCAGTGTGCATTTAATTATTTCATGGTCCTGTGTCGCAGTGCATCGAAACCATTAAAAGAATCTGTCAAACTCACCCATCAAAGTTAGGGGGCGGTTATCTAACACCTGATTGGTCACCCTGCACATTAAGGCGAAGCAAATCGATTACAGAGACTCGATTTGCGTTAACCCAGCCCCCTAACTTTGAGTGACATGGTTTTAATTAATGAATGACACATTTATTTATTTAATTCCACATTTAATTAATTATTGACACATTTAATTATTGATTTAATGCTGTATTTATTTATTTAATTTTGGCACTTTTTATCCTCCATACACCAACGGAACAAGACAATTTACATTAAAAATAAGAAAAAAAAACAATTGCATTATCTAATTTCAAGTGCATATTATCTAATTATCTTATTTTAAGAGAAAGAAAATACTAATTCCAACTGCAAATACTCCCACCCACCTACTTAAATTAGGGATAAATACTAGGCCTGGGCAAAAAATCAACTCAATGAATTAATTCGAATTTGTTGTTGCGGGTGATAAAAAAAATAAAATAAAAAATAGCAACTCTGAAATTTTGCCTCCCCGGAGCTTCTGTTGCTGGAGTATTACTCCCACGGTGCAGATCGGCAAGTAACATCATGGCTATCGTAGACATAATATACCGAGACGCCTCATTTGAAGGCTGTTACAGCATAGCCTCGTGAGACCATCCTGATCTCGTGAACTTTCAAGATTTCACTCGCTAATTAGTCTGGAGACTCTCCGTTGAAGAAAATTTGGAGCCGTTCACCAAACAAACGTCCAATCAGCGTTGGCTTTTAGGCGGGTTGAGGTGTGACGCAACGAGAAGCGCGACAGTTCAGTCTGAAGAACATGGCGGCTTCAGCCGATGAAACTAGCGTTAGCGTGGCTATCGAGCAAGTTTTATCAGAATTACAGAGTATTTCTTCACTGAAAGAAGAGCAAAACACTGCTCTGGAGGCTTTTCTCAGAGGAAAAGATGTTTTTGCTCTTCTCCCGACTGGTTTTGGCAAGAGTAGCCTGGCTTGTGGTTGTGTTTTCGTCGTTGCTCTGTTAGTACGTCATATGCTTCGTTAACTGATTGGTTTATTTGGCCCGTCTATCACCAACATAGGCCAATCAGCTAACCAGTATTTTTGCCCCTTCCCAAAATTACTTTAACGGAAGGTTTCCAGATGGATATGCGGAGCAAATCCATCTGGCGCAGTCAGGTTAGTTGCAGCAGGGCTGAGGTGCTTAGAGGGCAGCCATCTTGGATCGGACCACAGTTAAGACAGCTGCTGTCAGAATGAATAGGAGGTACCTTAGATCTTATTTAAGTAACATGAGCCAGAGACAATATTACAATAATCTCTTACAAGTTACAACCCATTAAAAGACCAAAATAAACACATTATCTATGCATATATGCTCTTTAATAAGTTAATGTGTGTCATATATGTGTAGGCTAGACCAGGGGTAACCAGTAAAGGTCTAGAGACATTTTTTATTATGATCAATTATTTTTTAAAAAGCACTTAACATTGAAATTAAATGTTTATAAATCCATGTTATACATTGACTTTTTAATAAAAAAAATATAAAAAGTAGATTGTTTTTGAAGTAGAGAACAACAATCTTTCAGTTTGGTATGTAGACAATTTCCTGGCTCACTTTTTATACCTAACTCTCATCCTTAAATTCAAGTTCTCATATGAGACACAATGTGTTGTAAAATAGAGAAATGTAAAATAATTTAGAATTTCTCTTACTATTCATCTATCAGTATTTTATGATTATATTTATCGATCTACAGTGGTTGGACTACTGGGGTAGAACATTTTTGTTTTTATGAAATAAGTGTAGGAAGAGTTGAAGATGCTCTGAAACCTTGACACTTCATTCTACGAAAGAGCATTAGGGCCACTGGAAAAAAAAAAAAAGTTCACTGATTTTTAAATTTTATTTCAGCTTTACATGGGAAAAAAGTCAGAATTCTGACTTTTTTCTCAGAATTCTGACTTTTTTCTCAGAATTCTGACTTTCTCAGATTAAAGTCAGAATTCTGAGATTAAAGTCAGATTTCTGAGAAAAAAGTCAGAATTCTGAGATTAAAGTCAGAATTGTGAGAAAAAAAAGTCAGAATTCTGAATTTTTCCCATAATAAACTGAAATAAAATTTTAAAATCTGTTAACTTTTTTGTTTTTTTTTACTGGCCCTAATCCTCTTTCGTATCATTCAGATAAAAAAACAAAACGTTTTTCATTTCTCTTCACAGGCAGATTTGTGCCACAGCGCTTCTCGCAGTCTGAGCTCAGCAGAAGGACAATTGCTTATATCATCAGTCCAGATAGGGAGATTCTCTCAGACAGCCTGGAGTTCAAGGTGTCTGATCCTTTAGGTAACATGGGGCCCTCTCACATGTAAGAAATGTTCACTTTCACTCTAATTATTTATCCGATTTACTGAATTAGCCATTTGGTTTTCTTCATGCATGGTCCTTGTCTTTGCAGACTTCAATTCCAGTGGAGCAGAGTGGATTTTTCTCAGTCTGAGTCCTCCTCATGTGAGGAGCAGGGAAAAATTTCTCTGGACATCATTCGAAGTGGGAACCTAGTCGAGTCATCTTACGTCACTGTCAAGGTCTCCATCATGTGCTGATAAAACTCAGGGTCATGCAAAGGAAATTGCTGCAGTGCTAAAGCCATCATTTTTTTTCTTGTGTTTTCTTTTTTTCCAGGTGATTGAGGGCACCGCAACTGCAGAAAAAGACTTCCGTACGAGCCTCTCTTCGCTGATTCAGTTCGATCCAGGTATCAAAATCTTAGTGGCAAAAATGATTTTTTTTTTTGCAAAAGAGTAGCAAAGAAATGTTTTGTTTGATTAGAGGTTTATGCTGGTTGAATTTTAGAACTTCTAACTTTTGTCAAAGCTTTAAAACAAAAGTAGCATCAACAGAAATGTGTTGAATTAGCTGAATTGATCGATTTGAAGAGGGTCTGGTCTGCTAACATGACCCAGCTTTAGAATCAGGTCTTCTTCAGCCTCTAATAGGTTTTCAACCACAATCGTCTTGGCTTTAGCTCCATCGATCGTTTCTATCAACAGACCAGCTTCCTGCAGAATAAACCGACCTCTTAAGCCGGGCATTCACTGCACGATTTTTTAAAAAAGTTGTGTGCAGCTACAGCTCAGACTGTACAATGAAACTGTAGGGTTTATAAGTTCACATCTCACGATGTACGCTTTCACACTGTGCGGCCCGACGATCTACCTGCTCACACTGCACGTCTAAAAACCAAATGGGACTAAGAGACGGCGCTACTCGGACTTGTCTACCTGGAAGCCAAACAAGTAGAAGAGGAATATTAAGCTCACTAGAGTGAAACGCACTGCCTTGGCAATTTGTGCGATTTTGTGCTGAAAGCCCTAAAGAGAAAAGGCGACGACATATTTGGACAAAGACATGGCTGAGCAAACATGGCTACTACGGTCTGCCAATTTTCCAGAAAGAACTCCATTTCACTCGCACCATGCCAGGTCCCTGTGTTTTTCGTCAGAGAGGAAGAAGGATCCTTATTTTACGCGCAATGAGCACTGAGCATTTGCTGACGACGAACAACTAAATTTAAAATATGTTGGATTTTCTCCTGACCCTATGATTTCAGATCGGGAGATGGTCATGAGAGGCTGATCGCAATATCCAGGGTTTAGAAGGAAAACTAGAAATGACAGTCCAGTGTTGTCAACTAAGCAACTTTGTGCTATATTTAAGGATTTTTCTGCCGCTTCTATTGTAGCAACTTTTCTGTTCCAAGTGATTTCAAGACACAAATCTGTGGACTTTTCTCAGTGTTTTTGGCAAATTAAGTGACTTCAAGTGAAAGTAGAAATCATTGTTTCAGAACAGCAGCGAGAGCCGCTGTGATTCTCTACTAAGCGCTTCCCTAAGCGCTGTGTCACAGGTATAGACTTCTATCTTATAAAATACTTAACTTCCTAAACTTTATACAACACTTTTCTTAAGTATTTAACATTCTCATTAGGAGATAACATTCAATCATTTGCAAAATTGAACAGCAAAGACAGTAAAGGCTAAGAACAGAATGCCCAGTATTCAAGGCAGACAGTCGGATATTTCAAAAATCGTTTATTTAAAAATGATGGATCTGCAGTAGCAGGAAGGACATCTAAGGCAGGAACCTCTGCAGGAGGAGAATGCAGGTTAGTGATCATGTTGATCTGACGGAGGATGATAATGAACATGAGAGTCACTAACCTGGTCTTATAGCTCAGTCCGTGCCCAGAGGATGAGGTTGATTCCAGCCCATAGGCTGCCAACAATATGCGAAGGGATGGGTCCAGTGAGTCCCAGAAGCTGCTCCCGAGGTCAGGACAGGCAGGAGATCAGATGATGATTGCAGGTCAGGAAAACAGATCAGAACAGGGACAGGAAGGCTCAGAAGTCCAAAGACAGAATGGGTCAGGATCAGGTAATCAGTAACACTAAGGTATGAGAGAGAGACTCTCACCAAATGCTCAACAATAATCCAGCACTGATGACTTGTTACAGGGCTGGTTAAATAGAAGCTGGAGCAGGTGGATCAGATGAACAGTAATGAGAAACTGGGCGGAGCTAGGCAGGTGAAGGACAAAAACATAGATAATGAAAGTATTCTTTAAAAGCAACTTCTAATATACAACCTTGGTTCCGTAGATTTTTCTTTTACTGAATCCAGTTGCAGCACAAAGTAGTGGAAAAATATACCAAGTTTAGGGCTCAGAAAACCACATTCATTCAACAGAAGTCTGAGTTTTTTATTTTCATGGTTACCTCAAAGTAAAATTCCTTTTTTTTTTTTGCTTGGAATCATGGTGGCATTAAATGTTGCTACTTTTTACAATCACAACAGAGTCACAGCAAATTAATCAGATCAGTCGTGTAGCGTATCCTGGGAGAACAATTGCATTTCTGTTGGCCCACTCTTTTTTGAATCCCCCATTTTTATATTCAACCCTCCTGAGTTTTTGAACAAGTAATCATAAATGTTGTCTGAAACCGATCGGTTCCGAGTTCAGACCGAGCTTGGATCAGTTAACCTTGCCAAGCTTGGTTCTTACGACCATTTAAACTTCATGCTAGTGCATTTTCTCGCCTCCTATCGGTGACCCACAATACTACAGGTCTCAAGGCGGGAATTATGCAAACAAAAATGGTGGTGCCCACAACATCCAGGATATTATTTCTTTTATATTAGTGATATTTCATTATTTGCGGCATGTCAGGTGAAGAAGGTATCCCTCGTGGTCTTGGTATCATCTCAGTTCACACCATGCTATTTTGATGACATTTATTGTTAATAAGCTGAGCAGAAGTTCGTGTTGTGAACAGGTGAAGAGACATTTGAATTGCAAAACCTGAAAACCCACAAAATGAGCCAGCTGGCTGTAAATAGGAGATGATGCGGTCTGCCGATGCATTCGTTATCAGAGAACCGAGCCACAGATGAATGGTGCCTAGCCCTACTGTTGAACTAGTACTAGATTTAGCCGGGTTGGTTTGTGTCTGGCATGGTCCAGTTCAGTTGCATTCGATTTACACTCAATAGTTATCTGGGTTACCATGCTCAGACGGTTCTCGGAATGGTTTCAAAAGGGTAGTGTAAATGGCTAGCTTCTGTCTCACCCACTTCCAGTGCGAACAAACAGTAGGTTTAACATGATTGGAACTGGTTGTGGAGAACCTCTAGAGAGCCACAGCTGGGCTGTCAAAGCTGTGCCTGATAAAAATTCTCATTTGAGTGAACCCACCAAGAATCATTTTACCACATAAAATGTTCAGAAGTCCAGGTAAAGGCATCTTGGAGTCCGGACCTGAACCATAGTTCACCAGCTGGTGAGCCCTGAGCAAATGTGTGATGTATGCACAAAGGTATTCCAAAGGTTTCCGCCTTGGACTGCAAAGCAGAATAAAAACAAGATATATAGTTTTCTATCTAGCCTCTTTTTTACTCTTTGAAACAACCACTTATTTACCTCATAATGCTAATGATCACCAGCTTTTTGGTAAAATTACATTTAGCGTGAATTCAGGCAATACAAAAAGATAACCCTGCATAATGTTTTTCAACCAGTGGATTTGAACTGAAAACCTGCAGATTACGTCACAGTAGGGTGGAGGCTTGAAGGATGACCCACATGCAGAGACTGAAGCTAAAGGTTGTTTCTTGCAGATCTAATAACAAAAAAGGGTAACGGAAACGAAAATTCAAAAATACTGAAAACCAGGAAATACTCACAACATGGGGGCAAAGAATGACAACAAACCAGCCACAGTGATTGGGCAAGAGGTGCATATATGGGAGAGAGAAACAAAGACCAGGCTAATTAGCAGATTGGGAGCAGGTGTGAACAGAATAGTCTAGAAGGGAGCTAGGAGAAGGAGACTGACACAAGAGGGCAAGAGAGGGCTAACAAGAAATATCTAAGAACTCAGATACAATCAAAAATAACTAGAATAATACAAAATGGAAATAAAAACAATGAAAACTCAAAAATAAAACTTTAACAGAACCAAAACAATGACAAAGTGTTTGTTAGCGTTAAGAGGTGTCGCTTGCCCCAAACACCTGGATCAAAGAGCTAAATAACCTCCTTAGCAGCAGTCAAGCTCGTATTGGTTAGGTGTGGTGGAAGCAAATAAGCATCTTAACCCTTACCCTAGGACACTTAGTGAAATACTTGGAACAAGAAACGCCCACTTGCCCTAATATATAAAAAGAAAAAAATATTATAAGCTTTTTTATGACATTTTAGCAAAATGATTGAATAGTTGTATTAACCATACATGTAAAAAGAGTTTTACAGAATTTTATGGGAACCTTAGAAACTTAGGGCCCTAGGCAATTGACTAGTATTGCCTAATGGTAAATCCCTAGCCTGACGTAGTCCTACTTAATTCTAGCCAGAATATGAGTCTGATGCTGCTCCATAGAGCTGTGATTATGGGGCGTGTTTTGAACGAACCAGGAAAATAAATGCCTCTGCACTCAATTGGATAGACCTACAACCAATAAGAGCAACGGAGTGCGTGACGTATGTTACGCGACGCATAGTTGTTGTCAACAAAAATCAAAGCGTGCAATTGCACGCCTATAATAAGAAGATGAGCCTTGATCGCGTTTCTCTGTTCCTCTTTAAAATTAATTTGCTGTTGATATCTTCTAGAACAGACCTAATAGCAGAATCCACACACCTCAACTCTCCAGCGGCAGCCATTGTTGTTGTCACCCAAGCGTGGTTTGGTGACGTGGTTGATTACGTTACTGTTGATCATCTGTCCATCATCGTATAAAGCCCGCCCTTTGATTGGCCCTCCAGATATTGGGCGAGCATACTTGCGCTACTATTCAGCAGTGCCAGGCCGAACTTCCCGACCTCAAACGTTGTGGGCGGGACTAAGTTCGGAATGGCACCCAGGCTAGTAAATCCCCCCCTGCTTCCAGACCTCACTGACGGATCGGGGGGACTCCATTTGTAACAGGTATGCAAGTGATCAGTAAATTGCCCTAAAAAGGGTTTTGTGATACGTTCACACTGAAGATGAACGGGGCAAATTTTGGGTGCTTTCATGCCTTTTTAATGGCCTTTGTGGTTTTAATTTACAAACAATTTAAAGTTTATTCTCACTGTAGGAGTAACAAAGCGGACTTGGCAGACTGATATCGTTGAGGACCACATTGAGGAGGCAGATGAACATTTCGAGGTGCTGCTTGTTTCTCCTGAAGCTACGGTCATTGGTAGCATCAGCAAGGCTAAACTTACAATCAGAGACCCGGGAAAAGGTAAAAGATTCTTAGTGTATTTTAAACAGCGTTTTTCTTCATATAAAAAACTAAAATTGGACTAACCTATTTGAAATTGATGAACTCAGGAGAGTGCAGACCAAAGCAGGACCAACAAGCTCCTCTTCTGGGAGGAAAAGAGATTCAACCCGACACGTATCCCCAGCATGGGTCCATCCGTTTGGAGAAACTTCCCCTCAGTAAAGAATCGGTTATATGGCCCAGAGGAGACAGCATCTCTACCCAAGGAGAACATCTCCAGAGGAAGAAACTCAGAGTTGTCAACAATCCCAAATCTGTAAGCCTTTCTGCCATTTTAGTTTATCCTCCACCCTATCCCTTGTTCCTCTGTATCACCGGTGTGTGGTATAAACAGGTTTGTGTTTATTTTTCAGATTTCCCCTTCAACAGTGTTCCACAATGGGACAGATGTAGTTTACACAGTAAGTATCCACAACATTGATTTCAAGCTTTACATCAACGAAGGCTGAAGAACAATCTAGTTTCTTTGCTGATTTGATGTATGATTCCATGTAGTATCATGGAATCATGCAAATGCGAGTAGAGGATGATGCATCATCTAGGATGAGCAGGAGGGCAAACATCCGAGTGGTTAGCAGGGGTTCACAGCCACAGCGACCTGGACTTACTACTGACGCCGACTCTCCAAGAGAAGGAAGGATTCAAGTTAAGATGGGACAAGCTCGAGGAAATGTAAGTAAAAAATTGTGCTAACCAGTGGTGGAGAGAGATGTCATGAACTGTGTGAAGATTCCCTCTCTGTTGCGTCTCTTGCCTCTGTTAGTGTTTTATTTAAGACATGTTGACCCTGTCAGCTTTGCTTTTACTTTAATGTCAGACAACGACTGTGTCTGGTTTCAGCTCTCCATCACTAAATAGAGGCGGGAAATATAGTGGACTTTATAGCAAACTTTTCGCTCCCCCTTGGTTACGTAACTCCCCTTCCCCGCACGGTGCCTGTGACCATCTATGTTATTAGTCGCCGCTACAACAAAACCCATGGTGCCTTGCAAGGAAAGCAGTCACAAAGCAATCTTGGATAGATCTGCTTGTATAGTCACCATGGATGCGTTTGATTTCAGAGCCCGCGTCATCCAAGGACCCGGTTTAACTGGACTTTTCAAGGGCCATGAAAATAAGGAGGCATGGAAAAGTTTTGGCTATAGATTCAACAAGGTCCGCCCTTCTTCGGCTTTCACTGACTGTCTGTCTCCTAGTAATAGTCATAGTTGATACACAAAGCAGGCAAAGAATAGATACTAAACTTCTCACTAATGTTCTCAGTGCTAATAACGTTTTCCAGGAGCTTCAGCAGCAGTACCGTCGTCTCAGACACAGATTTAATGTCTCCAAACCGCAGAGATATTGGAATCTGTGCTTAAATGTCAGCCAAACCCATTTGCACAGGGACAGATAAAACCTTTCAGTAAACCAAACATTATCCGCCACATATCTGACTCACTATTTAAAACAACTATTTTCATTAATTTCAAATGGAACTATTGACATACTTGTATAAACTGCACTTCCAATATTAAACACTGTTTTGCACCATTTCCCTCTTTCCTCTGAGCATGGAGTAGCTGGCTTGCTTGGACTAGCAATGAAGCCTGGGATAGCCAAAGCTACGTAGGATACAGCGGACCTGTCCTTCAAAACGGGCAAAAAGGAGGCAGCATTTGTCGGTTGCATAAAGAGGAGACTTCCGATCCAAACAAGCCTCGGTGCCGCGTTATAACGCTATCGGCCAATGAATCTGGCCTTCGGAGGATGCAGCTGCTGAATTCAAACTCATGGATGATCACTACTTTTCAAAGTGCATTGTGGGAAATTTCGAGTCCACTACTTTTTCATCTACTAGACATTCAGACACTCATCTAAAATGGCATAACCACTATATAGAGCCCCATATAGGGATTAGGACGTACGTTCGGACACAGCCAACGTATTTGAGAGTGATTAATAGGAGTCTAGCATCTTTATTGAGACTCTTGCAAGAGAAAGTTCAAATTTATTTTACGTCCTTTGATAGAGAGATAGAGCTCTGACTGGGGCAAACCAAGAACACACATTTATACCTTACAAAATCCCTCCAGCTCTCTCTCTCCTATGGAACCACCCCACCCCTGCATAAAGAACTTCCTCACACATGAACATTTGGAGAAAAAACAACTTCAGTTCATCAAGGATATACATTTTTCATTAGCCAGACAAACACTCAGAACAGGTCTTCGTTCACGGCATCAAGGAGGATGAAGAAAATTTCAACACTTATCTTTTATCACTCCTTACCTTCCTTTCAACCCAACAAGGCTGAGGGAAAATATACTTTCACTTTGGTTTATGCGTTTGATTTTCTATGGAGCTGAATATGGCTCATGGATTCTGAATACTTGAATTTATAGATTTAAATATATACATATACACTCACCGGCCACTTTATTAGGTACCCCATGCTAGTAACATGTTGGACCCCCTTTTGCCTTCAGAACTGCCTCAATTCTTCGTGGCATAGATTCAACAAGGTGCTGGAAGCATTCCTCAGGGAGTTTCGTCCATATTGACATGATGGCATCACACAGTTGCCGCAGATTTGTCGGCTGCACATCCATGATGCGAATCTCCCGTTCCACAAAACATCCCAAAGATGCTCTATTGGATTAAGATCTGGTGACTGTGGAGGCCATTTGAGTACAGTGAACTCATTGTCATGTTCAAGAAACCAATCTGAGATGATTCCAGCTTTATGACATGGCGCATTATCCTGCTGAAAGTAGTCATCGTAAGATGGGTACATTGTGGTCATAAAGGGATGGACATGGTCAGCAACAATACTCAGGTAGGCTGTGGCGTTGCAATGATGCTCAATTGGTACCAAGGGGCCCAAAGAGTGTCAAGAAAATATTCCCCACACCATGACACCACCACCACCAGCCTGAACCGTTGATATAAGGCAGGATGGATCCATGCTTTCATGTTGTAGACGCCATATTCTGACCCTACCATCCGAATGTCGCAGCAGAAATCGAGACTCATCAGACCAGGCAACGTTTTTCCAATCTTCTATTGTCCAATTTCGATGAGCTTGTGCAAATTGTAGCCTCAGTTTCCTGTTCTTAGCTGAAAGGAGTGGCACCCGGTGTGGTCTTCTGCTGCTGTAGCCCATCTGCCTCAAAGTTCGACGTACTGTGCGTTCAGAGATGCTCTTCTGCCCACCTTGGTTGTAACGGGTGGTTATTTGAGTCACTGTTGCCCTTCTATCAGCTCCAACCAGTCTGGCCATTCTCCTCTGACCTCTGGCATCAACAAGGCATATCCGCCCACAGAACTGCTGCTCACTGGATGTTTTTTCTTTTTCGGACCATTTTCTGTAAACCCTAGAGATGGTTGTGCGTGAAAATCCCAGTAGATCAGCAGTTTCTGAAATACTCAGACCAGCCCTTCTGGCACCGACAATCATCCCAATTTCAAAGTCACTCAAATCAGCTTTCTTCCCCATACTGATGCTCGGTTTGAACTGCAGGAGATTGTCTTGACCATGTCTACATGCCTAAATGCACTGAGTTGGCGCCTTGTGATCGGCTGCTTAGAAATTAAGTGTTAACGAGCAGTTGGACAGCTGTACCTAATAAAGTGGCCGGTGAGTGTAGCCCCCATAGGCTTTCTTAGAGGCCCAGAGGAAGAGTTTTCTATTTAGAGGAGTTTCAGGAATTCAGTAAAAGATTGCACAACGTCAAACTCTTAAAAAAGAAATGTTAATAATGCTATTCTTTCTTCAAAAGATTTTTGGACTTTTATGCGCGTTTAGTTGAGTTGATCTGTCCTCAAACATCGACTGCACTAATGAGACTTATTCAGCAACAGTTGATGGATATTCCTATTGAACAAAAAGGTCAATAGGCTAAATATTTTTATGGAAGCCCATTTCCGCCACTTGAAAGTAAAAAAAAAATGACCTATGGTATGTCATGTATATTTTGTTATAATTATGACATTTAAAATCGTAATTTGGACTGTTTGTGGAGGTGATGACCCCAATAAATAAATGGAACATTATTGATCTCACATTGGAGAAATTTATCTCTGCATTTAACCCATCCCCTTGGGGAGCAGTGGGCTGTCATTGTGCGGCACCCAGGGAGCAGTGTGGGGTTAAGGGTCTTGCTCAGGGAGCCAAATTGGCAGTCTGGGGGAGTGGGGGATCGAACACCCAATATCAGGATTGAAAGCCCTATGCCCTAACCAGTAGACCGCCACTCCCCGAAATGACTGAGACCCTGCATCGTCATCATATGTCGGGACTTTTTTACAGGAAAGTCTGGTCCAGTTGATGAAATTCCATTATAAAATAGTTTTTTGTAAGCATTAACTTTACCTTAAGATAATCTGCTACTGTTTTTCTTCCTGCCCTGATTTTCCATCTAACTGGTGGTTCTCCAGTATTTTAAGCAGACATCAGAGATTACTATACTTGCTTTTTTTACTCATAGGCATCCACCATCATCTCTGTAGCCAAGGCATGCGTGCCGGAGCTGATGGGACTCCTGCATTTCAACCAGTCCACCAATCAACTTCTTCATTGCAATGGCGTCTCCTGGAAACCCTGGGCACCAACTGACCAGGTATTAACCCATTAATATTCATATTAACTATGGGCCTTTTAATGATGGATTTTAAACAATCTAAGTTGGGATGTTGTTTTTCAGGTATGTGCTACAATTATGAAAATGAGCTTAAAAGAAAAAAAAACCAAAACAACTATTTCTATTCTTAAAATGTATGGAGTAGAAAGCAGAAATATTTGAAAAAAAAGGTAAATGCCTGTTACAACTCCAGTCCTGTTTATCCCAAACAGCTGGACTTAATACCCCCAAAACAAACATTTCTAAGGAGTATTCATTTCAATTCAATTCAGTTTATTTCTATAGCGCCAATTCACATAATGCCATCTCAAGACACTTTCCAGTTCACCAGATCATCCAGTCAGATTGATTCAAAATTTTCTATCAAAGGAAAACTGGTTGATTGCGTTGACTCTTTGACTTGAAGGCAATCCCTCACAGTAAGCATTCATTTAGGGACAATGGAGAGGAAAAACTCCCTTTTAACAGGAAGAAACCTCCAGCAGAACCAGGCTCAGTGTGAGCGGCCATCTGCTGAGGCCCACTGGGGTTAAAGGAGACAGAAGCAGACATAGAAAAAGAAGCATAGATACAAAAGACAACTTTAAAAGGCGGCCCCGTCCAGGAAACACACAGCCAATCAGACGAACTCCGAGCCAGCTCCTATGTCAGAGGATGAAGAGAGCACATCCAGTTAGTCACAGTCAGAGAAACAGGACTACACTGGAAAACAGGCTGATCTCCAACATCTAGAAACAAAGGTGTTGATGGCAGCAGCACAGCTGATATTTCTCTCCAGGATGGAGTCACAACCAAACAGGAACAGACCGGATGAAGCTACTATGAGAAAAAGCAGAGAGAGCAGAACGTTAGAGATTGAACTAATAGATTCTGCAGAGTGGGAGAATAGAGATAGAATGAAGCAGAATGATGAAAAAGGGGTCCCTATGTCCTCCAGCAGTCTAAGCCTATAGCAGCAGAACTATAGAGATAGCCCAGGTTATCCTCACTATCATAACTATGATCTTCATCAAAAAGGAAAGTTTTAAACTTCACAAACTAAAACTGGTAGTTGGTTCCACAGTTGGTTCCCATTATACTTTCAGAAATTCTAGGAACCACTAGTAATCCTGCAGATTGAAAGCAAAGTGCTCTGTTAGCAACATAAAGATTTATCATTTTCTAGTGAAAAGATTGGCGAGAATGGTAGAAAAAGCTTTTTCATGTTCATGAGAAGTGTGTGGTTTCTTTGCAACATTTCACAGAGAATGCATCTTCGTATTTGTGAGTATGACTTAGAGCTTATTTTTGGTATATTTTTGGTTGAAATACACAGATGTATGTTAGTACCAATTTTCAAAGGAATCATGGGAAGGCTGGCTAGTCTAAAAGTAGTTGAACTTATATGCTTATGTGTCCATGTTTCTACAGCTGGTTGGTGCCAGGATGTGTCCTCAGGGATGGACTTTTCAAGGAGGACGTTGTTTTATTCTCAGCACTGAGCACAAGCTGACATGGAGTGCAGCAAACAGGGCCTGCAGAGAAAGGTATCGTTAAACATCCTTCTTTGTGCAAATTACTCGCACATATTTCATTGGATTGGCTCTAAATGAACTCTTTTATTTATTTATTTTTCTGCAATTCACCTTTAACTTTTTTTCAATACCAGGTTTAAAGGAAATCTTGCAAGCGTTTTGTCTAAAGCTGACATGAACTGGTTGTGGGACTTCAGTGGAAGAAAGCCTTTCTGGATAGGTCAGTATCTGGTGGGGTAACATTAAGAATTATGTATTTTACCTAAAAAATTAACTTGAAAATGTTTTTTTTTTTGGATAAAACCCCAGAAATGCACTTACATCCTTGTTCCAAGTAGAAATGTGCAAACTCTGCCACACATATGTATCATTTCTCTGATAAAGAGGGTCGGACTGGGAACGATTTTCTGCATTTTTGCCATCTACACTGGTCCGCTTATTGACCACCTCAGAAAAAATAAAATAGAAGCACAGTCAAACACGTGCGTCTCAAATGTGAAAAACAACACATAAAACAACATAAAACCAGAGGTGGAAAAAGTACTAAAATTTCATACTCAAGTAAAAGTACCAATACTTGGATGAAATATTACTCAAGTACAAGTAAAATTACACATCAGAAAAATTACTCAAGTAAAAGTAATAAGTAGCTAATTTAAAATGTATTTTAAGTAAAAGTTACTTAGTTACTTCGCCAAGATAGTGCTGCGGGAAACACTGACTTAAATGAAATACTTAGTTTTTTTTTTTAGCAATTTATTTTCCCAAGCCACTCAGAGCCGCAGTATAAGGATGAAAGAGTTCCGTAAAAATTCAAAAAATATCCACTGGACTTGGTTTCCAAGATTTGAAGACGTTTCGCCACCTCATTTCAAATTGGGAAATCTTCCTGGAGAGGTGGCGAAACGTCTTCAAATCTTGGAAACCAAGTCCAGTGGATATTTTTCGAATTTTTACGGAATGACTATGACCTGGATGACTGAAAACCTTCATCAGCAAGGATGAAAGAGCCGCATGCGGCTCCGGAGCCGCGGGTTGCCGACCCCTGTGCTAGACAAAATTAGCAATGGCACGAAACAGGTTGTTTTGCTAATTGGCTATTACTCACGAAAACTTCGAAACTTTGTTTGAAGTACCAATGCACTGAATACTTACCAAAACATGCTTCCGCAGATTAAATGTGGAGTTATTGAATGCTGCCAGTTCAGTCACCTTTGGCAGACACATCTGGCATTCCTAATATTCCGGTTAACTAGAGTTAACCGGAATATTAGGCACCAGTGTTGTGTGTGAACGGCGTTCAATGAACACAGTCATATTTTTAGTGAAAGGTAAACTAAATGGATAAGTTTTGAAGTAATGAACGTGAACGAAAGTAACGTTCACTTTGAGATTAATGAGCGACACACAGAGCTCATGTTCGCGTTCAATTGATATAGACACATTTCATTGGATAACGTCAGGTTTTATGGCACTTATTACAGCCTGACAGAGCAGCATGTCTGCTAGGGGTGGAACGGTTCACAAAATCCACGGTTTTCGGTTCGGTATATGTTGATTGTTAGCATGACATGTTGGTCATGTTGCTGTTAGCATAAACAAAACGTGTTGCTTGCACACTGTTGCACTTTTATCCACAGCTTTCTTTCCACCGTCATCGTAGGTCACTCTAAATGCAAAGTGGTCCCATACAGCAGACCTATAAAGTGCTGCTGGCGCGTCTTCCAACTCCTGTTCTTTCCCACTCACCATTCCGACACAATTCTCCGTAACAACATATTTTTTTCTGCTAAACCCGGCTACGCTGCTTCGCTTCTTCTTGTTTACTACTGGTGGTTGGCTTTGGTCGCAGTACCACCACCTTCTGCTCTGGAGTGTAAACGCTTCGCCTATGAGAAAAAGGAGCAGCGCATGAACCGAACGAAACACACGCGAACCGAACCGAGACAGTCGAACCGAACGGTTCGGACGGTTTTCATAAACCTTTCCATCCCTAATGTCTACTGCTAGTACCAGTCTGCTCCACTCAGACTCTGCTGGGATTTCTGATGCCAGTTTAGCAGAGCGTTTGGCAGAGTTTGATCAACTAACAAATGAAGACTGGGACAGAAAAAAAAATGATGTTGTTTTTGCACTGAGGCTTACCAAATAAGTCCATAAGTCAGCGACGTCCACTTCAATTTATTTTCTCATTTCTTTTTCAGAATTTGTGTTTAGACTTAGACAACTTTTATTATCATGCCATTTCCATTCCATAAAGTGCAGCAGTGATCAATGTAAACAGTGTGGGAGAAAAAAATGGTGCAAAAACGCATTGATATGGACATTCAGAGCATTTCAGGACAAATTTTGGTGCAAATATGCAGAATTTTGGTTTGGTGTTGTCAGTGTTATGCAGAGTCTGTAACTTGATTTAGAGTTTTTCAGCAGTTCAACAGTCAAACGTTTAATGTTTGCAACAATAATGGAGGAAAATTCACTCCATAGTTACAAGCTCAGAATCTATAAGTGGCACCGCAACATTAGACACCTAAAGGGATTTTCAGTCTGCTAAACTGATTTTTCTTGTTTTGATGTCATAAACATTTATGTGTAAATAAAAAAATGTATTCAATCATCTATCATCAGGTCTGAGCAACGGAAAGGGTGGAGGACTGTGGGAGTGGGCGGGCGGCGAACCCGTCAGCTACACGAACTGGAAAAAGGCGCCTCCCCGCTCGAGAATGAAAGGCAACCGGAAGTGTGTGCTGGTGTGGAGAAGAGCCAAGTGGCAAATCAGAGATTGCAAGAGCGGCAAAGGCCATCGCTTTGTTTGCTCAGTGAAACTCTAAGAACGAGGTTTGGAGGCGTTGCAGGGATGCATGACGAAGGACGGATGCTCAGGACAAGACTACTCGCTAAAAACCACTGGGATAAAAAACAAAAAACTTTATATTTAATTGTGAAAATGCCACACAGAGCAACTTTATTACACTTTATTACACAGTGAAAGTATTTTTTTAAAGTATTTTTTACACGAATGGCAGCCTAGTGGTTAGGGCATAAAACTTGGATTCCTGAGGTTTTGATTCGAGCCCCACAGACTGCCGCTCTGCTCCCCAGGCACCGTACAATGGCAGCCCACTGCTCCCCAAGGGGATGGGTTAAATGCAGAGGTAAATTTCTCAATTGTGAGATCAATAAAGTTCAATTATTATTATATTTTTTATTATGTATTAGTTAATTTTTATTGGAGTGAAAACGGTCAAATCTGTACAGAACTTGAATGGAAAGTAGAGAAGAGATGACAGACCGTATGATCTGTAAACATTCTTATATTTAGAAACACTACTTGTTTTTGGGGATTACAATGTCATCATTTGGACTGCATTAAAGAAGAATATGGAAGAAGGTGAAGAAGAAGCTTCTGCTGCTAAAAGCCTCACTGCCAGTTACTGTTTATTAAACCATCTGTATTAATATTGGTGCAAGAAAAGAGGTGTATTCTAAAAGACATCACTACTGAGTGGGAAATTAATGATACTCAGCAAAAAATTCAGCTCACTTATTGTTCAGGTCACATTTTTATGATGCGTAAATAAAAATAATTTTGTTATATTATAATCTCTGGGAGAATCATTAGAATTAAACCTTTTTTTAATTAAAATTTAATTCAATTAAATTCAATTCAGTTTATTTATATAGCGCCAAATTCACAACACATGTCATCTCAAGGCACTTTACAGTTCAACCAGATCATACAGTCCAATTGATACAAAGTTTTCTGTCTAAGGAAAACCAGTTGATTGCATCGACTCATTGACTCAAATACAATCCCTCACACTAAGCATGCTTGTAGCGACAGTGGAGAGGAAAAACTCCCTTTTAACAGGAAGAAACCTCCAGCAGAACCAGGCTCAGTGTGAGCGGCCATCTGCCGAGGCCGACTGGGGTTCTAGGAGACGGAAGCAGAGACACAAAAAGCAGCTGGAAAAGGCGGCCCCGTCCAGGAAACACACAGCCAGGCAGACGAGCTCCAAGGCAGCTCCCATTCCAGAGGACGAAGAGAGCACATCCACTCAGTCACGGTCAGAGAAACAGGACCACACTGGAAAACAGGCCGATCTCCAACATCTAATCCTGTGTAAATATGTTATATATATGTTTTACTTTGAATTCACCAGCACAGAATTAGCTTTTGAAAATTCACTAATAAAGTAATTTACCTGCAGAAATCTGCATACAAAAGTGGAGATCCAGACGGTTATATGACTGTTTCCTTGCAGCAGGAAGATCCAGAGTTTGATTCTTTCTGCATGGAGTTTGCATGTTCTCCCTGTGCATGCGTGGGTTCTCTCCGGGTACTCCAGTTTCTTCCCACAGTCCAAAAACAACACTGTTAGGTTACTTGGGGTCCGTTTCACGAAGCAGGTTTAACAAAGTCAGATTCAAAACCCTCAACTCTGAATGAATCTGGCCTAAAGTCAGGAACTCTGAGTTTTCGGTTCCACCACGGCTGCTTTGAAATAGTTTGACCAGCTCTTAGAAGGTCCGCTCAGAGTTGAGCGCCGATAGAACCCGGAATCAATGAGTCACCATGACAACAGGCAACAGGAAGTGCCTATCTCACCCCACTGGAACTAGATATTTTAATGAATAAATTAAAAAAAAGGAGAACGTGTTAAAAAGATACAGAAACAGCGCTGCAGCCACAAAGCAGTGGAAGATGGCAAAGGAGAAGATTGCTGCTCTAGTGAATGCGTAGGTTTATATGAAGTGGGCTATGGCAAGCAGTGTGTACATTTAATAAAAACATTTTCTGTTGTTCCATTTGTAGATCATTAAAATAACATTCTTCTTGATCAAAACTTCACTCCTAGATGGAACTATAAAGATATATTTTCTAAATTACATTTTTGCAGCAGTAATTGAATTTCGAAAAAATACAAAAAAAAAAAATTATATTAATAAGAATTAAGATATTAAGAGTTATATACTTTTTGGCCATTCTGACATTTATCAGCTTGATTGGATATGTGTTTAGGATATTTGAAATACATTTCTTCATAATCAAAATAATAAAAATGGATAAATAATAAAAGTAACAATAGGAATATAAGATCTAAAAATAATTTCTAGACTTCCAGATGGTTATTCTAGATGTGAGGGATGCCATTTTGTTTGAAATGGTCATTTTGACAAGGAAAAGATGTTTTTTCAGATATCAGGAATACATATTCAGGAAAACTAAAACATATCAAAACGGCTTGCCATATTCTGCTGTTACTACAATAATAATATGGGTTTATTTCTTGAATAATAGTGGATCAATGTATGTATTTAGGTTCAATCATCTGGCAGCAGGTGAAGATGAATCATAAAAACGTTCTAATAGATGGAACCTGTTCATCATTCAATGGCTTCTCAGTTTGATTCTGTCTTCCATTACACAGGGTGGCTGTTTGCAGCCGCTTTGCATGTTATCATCCCAATAAATGGTCGTCACTAGTTAGGTTATCAATCGCATAGAATGGCTTCAGAATGCGCCACTAGGCTCAGTAGGTTGTTATCACTGAGTTAATCCTAATCCTACTCTAAGGTAATTCCTTACCAACACTCGCAGAATTAATTAATCTATTTATGTGTAATCTGAAAGTTATTTCAGTAAAAATTGATGAATAGAAATAAAACAATCCTCTCCTGATAAATATTTCTCAGTGAAAAAAATGCTTATTGTTGTTTAATAAGATTCTCATCAAACGCACATGAAGCCTGACTTAATCAGGGAATAAAACGGCGTGATTGGCTGTAAGGAGAGCGGAGACAATGGAGGAGTTTTTTGGAGAAAACCTGCAGAGCTAACCCGACCAGGTTAGCCCTGAAGAGAAAGTTACTATGGCAACAGAAACAGAGGCTGAGTAAACTCTCTTTTTGAAACGGAAAACTTTGTTTTCTTGTATTACAGGTAATGTTGCACCGATATCGATACCAGTATCGAGCGGGGCCCTGATACAGCATTAAAATGGTGGTATCGGTATCAGCAGGTACCAACAAATAGGCCGTCGATACCCTTTTAGAGCCAAAAGTGTATTCAACTATTGTCACCCATTCCAGGTAGGCAATAAAAAGTTCAACTGGATTCACTTTCCTGCTTCACAAAGGTAGGCAGCAGCTTAACAAAACCATGATGGCAATTATTTTACATCTAGGTAGTATGCAGTTCTTCATATATATACACACACATATCAATTTTAAACAGATGGTATTGGTACGGTATCACGGTGGCTAATACTGCACAGCCTGATATCGGTATCGGGGCCAAAAAATTGCATTGGCGCAACACAAATCTCAGGTTTAGAAACCTGTTTCATGAAACGGACCCTTGGTGTCTAAATTATCCTTGGGTGTGAATGTGTGCAGATTATATACCTCTGTGTTGTGTGACTGACGACCTGTCCAGGGTTGACCACGCCTTTCACCAGTAGACTGCCGGATGAAGCAGGAGAAAATGGATCGATGGAGTTGTGGATTTGCTTATGCCACCAGCAGCAGCTCCCTCAGCCAATCAAATACGGACATTTAATCACGTGACACACCAGTACTTGGAAAGAGTTGGGTTTATATCATATTTATATTCTGCCATTGTCCATGCAGACTGATGGCAACATATACCAGCTCCGCACCCCAGAGGAAAGAAGAAAATATGAGAAAAAAAAAAAAATATATATATATATATATATATATATATGCAACTGGATAGCTCAGTAGGTAACATGAGTGAAACCGCAAATACAAGAGCCATGCCGGCTCGGACGTCGCCCGGGTTAACAAGGTCCACGTCAGTTGCTGATGAAATGCTACTATACAAGCAACCCCAGTGAGAGAGGTTACATGCAGTGACTATGGGAGTTATGGCAGCTCCAAAAACAATCATCGACACTGACAAAGAGACAACTACTAACTCAGTGTTCCAACATCCGCAAACGGCAGCTCCTATCACAGCTAGAAATTGATGAGGTAAAACTGACATGCCGCGGCAAGGGGGAGTCAGGACAACAGGTCAATAGGGAAATATCATCATCCCAACACACAGAGACTGGGTCCCCAGCCCCAACAACAACAACAAGCCCACTAAACGTAAGGGCGGCTGACCTACGACGGCAGATCATGACCAAACTGGATCCCCTAGTACGACGACCAAGACTGCCAAGGCTAAGTGACAGAGTACCCTCTGAAAGTCTTCTAGAAGATGTAAATGCAGCACTACATACTATCCCTACTAAAGACATAACTGAGACCAATTAGCTGACCTACAGTACGCCACAGCTACAGTGATCCTAGAGATGCTTGGCTATAGGATAAACACCACAGGCCACAAAGCAGAGCCCCCATGGAGAAGAAGGCTGGAAGCCAGGATCAAGGCAACACGAAGAGAGGTTAGTCAGCTCTAAGACCTGCAGAAAGGTGTAGGGAAGAGGTTACCTAAGTACAACAAGCTGTTGATTCCTGAGGCTCTAGAAACTGCCAAACAAAGACTCGCCGCCCTGGCCACCCGCCTAAAGAGATACAAGGGAGAAGCAGAAGTGCAGCAGTGGTGCCAGTGGTAATTGGAGCACTGGGGGCTGTGACCCCCAAACTGGGAGAGTGGCTACAGCAGATTCCAGGTAAAACATCAGAGGTCTCTGTCCAGAAGAGCGCAGTCCTAGGAACAGCTAAGATACTGCGCAGAACCCTCAAACTCCCAGGCAGAGGACCCGAGCTTGAGGATGACACATACCACCCCACGAGGGGTGAGAAAACAGTTTTTTTTATCTCTCTCTCTCTCTCTCTCTCCATATATATATATATATATATATATATATATATATATATATATATATATATATATATATATATATATATATATATATATATATATATATATATATATATATATATATATATATAGAGAGAGAGAGAGAGAGAGAGAGAGAGAGAGAGAGAGAGAGAGAGATATGTCTATTTTTGTTTTTCAAATCTTTTAAAGTCAAATAAATATGTGTTTTTGTAAAAGAAATAAAATATTTGAAAAAAAGTTTAATTAACTAAAGCAAAGTTTCTCTCAAAGCATTTTAACGATAAAGAACTTTTTTTAAAGTTTAATTTCTGGTTGATATTTTTTTGAATTCGTATTTACAAAAGCCTTTTTGTCAAATTTTTGTTTACAAAATGTGTTGTTTGCTTGCAACCATTATGGAACAAAATCCACTTCATACATTTATGCAGTTGAGTTTTTTATAATTTAATTTCTGCAGATGCATCTTTTCAGCTGAATGTTTTAGATATTTTTTTAATAGGAGAATTTCTGCAGATGAATTTATAACATTTTTGAGGCAGATTTTTACAGAAAAGTTTTTCTAGTAGGTTTAAGCAAAAATAAAAAAAAATAAAAAAACATTAACCACATTAAATAGAATAAAAATGCTAAAATCATAAATCATAAAAACGTTTTTTTTTTTAAAGTTCTGATTCAAATGAAACTATTATATATAGTCATATGATGAAGACAAATCCAAATCTGCTCTTAGGAAGCATTTCATGTATTTACTTTCCATTTACAGTGTATAATTCCTCAACTATGATCTAATTTAACACTGAAAAGTAAATCAAATCTGAGTTTTCTTTTGAATTCCTGAAGGTTGTTTCTCTAATGTACAGAAATCCCCTTTATACAGGAAGACAACGGTTACATTTAAAGCCGTTTAGGTTTTTATACTGTTTTTCTTTTTGTTAAGATCCCCAGACTGCATTATTTAGATCAGGCCCAGTGGGTCTAAAGCACAAGATTGGGCAGAAATGTGATTATCTCCATCATGTGATCTCAGCGGGGCATGAAAGAAGCCCTTTGATGGAAGCCTGGAGCAGTTCTCAGACTCTGCAGCGAAGAGATCCAGCTTGTTTTCCTCAGAGCGGTGAGTCCAACCAGAACCCAACAAATATATTTGAAGAACATATATCCAGATGTAATGTTTGACCTCTTGTTGCAGCGTAGCAGAGAATCAAAATGCATGATTTCAAAATGTTTGTGGTAAGATTTAAAGGATTTAGAAAAAAGGATTTTTTTTTTCTGCAACACCCATGTCTCTTAAAAAAGGCAAAACAAATTAGGGAGACATATTTTATTGGCAGCATTTTGTAATAATAATCCACTGTAATTTTAATATGGGGGCACCTAGATCCTCTCCATAGGATGTTATGATTTTATATAGAATAAACAGGATTTCCACAAAGATCTGCATAGATGCAAAGGTTGAGAAGTGATCCAAATGTGTTTTATATCTTTGACATTGTTCTATGA